>NC_000069.6:131335227-131372221 GCF_000001635.26 Mus musculus | reverse complement strand
AATCAACACACGGAAGAGCCCAGAGTCATTCCTCGAACACATATCACGATGTATATGGTGACCTTTTGATGAGCAAGTAGGTTGTGGGATGGTCTTTCAGCACTGCCAGAATGAATGGCTGAACTTGTTACTTTGCGTATGTGCAATTACATCTACATAAAGCCACACAGACGTGTGTGCAGTGCGGGGGGGGGGGGTGTCTTTAACCTGTCCCCATGCGGGGCGCGTATATGAGGTTTATCATATCCCTACCAGGAACTTGGGAGCGCAGCTGGCATCAGGTTCTTGATGATGTCTCAGTTTTCGGTGGCGTTTTTAAAAAGTAAATGTTTAGAGAAAGAAGCCAGACTAGAACTCACCTTTTTAAATCATACACACCGCTGAAGGGTATATTTTAAAAATATAAGAGCAATATTATACAGATTGAGATTGTGTTTATATATTTAGTAGTGTGTGCATGTGTGTGCCTATAGGAATGCCACATAGGTATGGGTACCTGTAGCGGACAAAAGAGGGTGTCAGGTCCCTTGGAGTGGAGTTATAGGCAGTTGTGAGATATCTGTCATGGATGCCAGGGAACCAACTTGGGTCCACAGCAAGAGCTTTTGAATGCTAAGCTATTGTTCAAGCCCCATTGTGGGCTTCAGGGTTTTTGTTTGAGTTTTAGATGTTTAAATTGTATTAATTGTAATTGTATTAATTTAATTGTATGAGTGCTTTGCCTGCATGTATGTGCACCATGTGCCTGTGTGATACACAAGAAGGTCAGAAAAGGACACGGGATTCTCTGGAAACGAAGTTGCAGATGGCTATGAGCAGCCACATGGGTGCTGGGAACCTAACCCTGGTCTTCTACAAGAATAGCAAGCGCTTTTAACTGCTGGGCCGTCTCCTCTCCTACAGCCATGCTCTCCCCCATTGTGCATTTGTGAATTTTTGATGGAGGATACACTGTTTCTGTATCCCATGCTGAAGTCAGACTTACCATGTTGCCCGGCCTGACCTGGACTCCCCTTCTTGGCTGAGTGCTGGTGTTATTGCACCACAGTGCCCAGGCGGAAAGTGAACATTTCTTTGTTGTTGTCTTGGTTTTGAGTTTTTATTGGTGGTGCTGTTCTTGTTGCTATGGAGACAAGGTCTCACTGAGGATCTCTGGCTAGTCTGGATTTTGCTATGTAGACTAATCTGGCTTGGAAGACACAGAGATCTACCTGCCTCTGCCTCTGGAGTACTGAGTCAAATGTTATACTTTATATCTTTAAGCATACAGGGTAAATGTGTTTCTGAGCCACTCGGTGTACTTAGGTGGCCTACTAAGAGTGAGACCTTTGTTCTATAGTTCTGTCTGTTATTGAGGCCAATTGAAATACATCAGCATATACAACTGAGTTGACAGAAAGGGCCTGAGACTACTAACCTTCAAAGTCCTGCATACAAGGTTAGTCCTTTGGCTGGTGTCTTAGTTACTTTCCTTTTTTTTTTTAATATTTATTTAATGTATGTGAGTACACTGTAGCTGTACAGATGGTTGTGAGCCTTCATGTGGTTGTTGGAAATTGAACTCAGGACCTCTGTTCGCTCCGATCAATCCCACTTGCTCCGATGGGCCCCCCACTTGCTCAGTCCCTGCTTGCTCTGGCCCAAAGATTTATTTATTATTATAAATAAGTATACTGTAGCTGTCTTCAGACACACCAGAAGAAGGCATCAGATCTCATTACAGATGGTTGGGAGCCACCATGTGGTTGCTGGGAATCGAACTCAGGACCTCTGGAAGAGCAGTCAGTGCTCTTACCCGCTGAGCCATCTCCTTAGCCCCTTAGTTACTTTTCTATTGCTGTGATGAAACACCATGACCAACAGCATGCCCTACCAGGCACAAACGCAAGGAAGCATCCTAGAAGAAAACGTTTACCTGACTTAGAGTTCCAGAGAGAGTCCATTGTGTAAGGAGGCATGCAGCAAAAAGCTAAGAGCGCACATCTTCACAGGAAAGCACAAAGCAGAGAGAGCAAATGGGAAGTTGAGGAAAGCTTTAAACATTCACAGCCCACCTCCAGGATGCATTCCTTCAGCAAGGCTGCGCCTTGTAAACCTCTTAACTGGGGACCAAAGTTTTAAATACCTGAGTCCATGAGGGACATTTTGCATTCAAACTACCACAACTGGCAACGTGAAACTTGGGTTTGGGGAAAGTCTCCGCTACCCCCTGATGAGAGTGGTTCTCTGCGCCTTCACTGTTTGAACCAAGACATGAGTTGATAATGAACACTTGCTCTCCTAATGAAAGTGTGGGTCTTGTGTTTGTGCCTGGAGAGTGCATGTAACTGACCAGCTTGAGTAAAAACCATAGGTAGTGGCATTTCCTGACCTATGAATGACATCTCTCGTGTGTGGCTGAAGGCATGGCGTGTGTACTTGACGAGGCCACTTGGAGGGCCCCCACGGCCCTTTACCCTCTGCTGGTTTTCCTTCCTATGTTTATTGCTGTAGTCAATCAATGGGGTGAATATTACTGAATGCTAAGTTCTGCAAGGCCTCCCTGTGAGTAGCTGGACCCAGGCTGCTCATGAGGGCTCGGGACAGCCGATGCTGCTAAGATATTCTGTCTGTTTGCCATATTAACGCCTGGTGACCCACTTGTTCCAACCATGTTATTGACTTTTAGCTCTGTGTCTTGACTTGCAGCCTGTTGTGTGATACATTGTCTTGCAAATTCCCGAAAAGCGATTCAGCATTTACCGCTGAGTGATGGGGAGAGAGCAGAGTGTGCCCAGGTCTCAGCACATCTAAGCTCATCTCAGTTGTACACTTACAGAGTCTACCACTGGCTGCTCGGTTGTCAGTGTTTGCACTTGGGCTTATAACTGTATTCAGTTTTCTGTGATTTGGGTTATTAAGCAAATAGATTTACATAACTCCTTTTGTATTCCCAGCCTTAGAATTTTAGTTAAATAATCTGATTTTCCAGTTATGGTTTGATTCTGAAGTTTCTCTGCAAATCCACAGTTGTAGGAACGTCACATTTTGGCCCCCTGGTCTCCATGTACACCCATTTTCAGGACAACAGTGTTTTGCCTTGACCCAGCATAAGGCTCAAAGCCTGGAATAAGATTGGTATGTGATGATGTTGCATTAGCAACCTGTTTAACATTTTTAAGATATTGAACTAGAAAGTCAATAGCGTTTGTTAAAGCTGCTGTCCCTGAAAGAATGAAGACAGTGCTAAAACATCAGTTCTCAACCTGTGGGTCGTCATCCCCCTGGGGGTTAAGTAACTCTGTCCCAGGGGTTACATGTTAGAGATCCTGCGTATCGGATGTTGCGTTGCGATTCACGACAGTAGCAAAATTACAGTTAGGAAGTTGCAATGAAATCATTTTATGGTTGGGACTCACCACAACATGAGGAAGTGTATTAAAGGGTTGCCTCATTAGGAACGTTGAGAACTACTGTTCTAAAGAGTTTGAGGGTTGGAGAGATGGCTCAGCAATCAAGAACAATGTCTGGGGCTAGCAAGGTGGCTTAGTGGTTAAGAGCACTGGCTGCCCTTCCAGAGGTCCTGAGTTCAATTCCCAGCAACCACATGGTGGCTCCCAACCATCTGTAATGTGATCTGATGCCCTCTTCTGGTGTGTCTGGAGAAAGTGACAATGTACTCACATAAAATAAAAAATATAATAAAATAAAAAACAGTATAAAAAAAAAAAAAAAAAAAGGAACACTGTCTGGTCTTCCAGAAGACTCAGGTGTGATTCCCAGCAACCACATAGTGACTTACTACTATCTATAATTCCAGTTCTATCCATATCCTCTCTGGCCTCCACAGACCACAGATACTGCATGCACCTGGTGCACAGACATACATGCACGTAGACTACCCATACACATAGAGTGAAAATAAAGGTTAAAAACAACAGAGATGCTATCTTACCCTTTCATGTTGTTGTTGTTGTTGTTTTAATTTATGTTGAGGATTGATCCTCTGGTCTCATACATGCTACCTGTTACTCTACCACTAAGCTACATTCATGACCCTAAGAATTTCCATGTTTTGTCATCTCTCAGTCTTTTGGTAAAGGTCAGATGAGGAGGTTATGTTTTCAGTAGTCAAGAGCAACGGTTTTGGATGCTCAGCCATCCGCTAGCTTGGTTTTGCAGGTTGTTGGCTACGTTTCTTATTGCTGAGATCAAACGCCGGGCAAGAAGCTCACTAACAAAAGGGTTTATTTTAGTTGATGGGGAGACATCCCATTATAGCAGGGAAGGCACAGGAGCACGATGGAGGATGGGGGAGGGAGACGAATGAGAGAGAATGAGAATTACTGATGCCCAACACTTTCTCCTTTTTATTCAGTTTGAGGACCCCAGTTCATATTGTGGGTCTTCAGAGTCGGCCTTCCCTCTTCCATTCTGGAGATGTCACCATAGACACACTCAGAATCTTGTACCCAGTGTGATTCGGAATGTAGTCAGTGAAGATTAATCATAGCAGTTAGCAGTGAGTGACACTGTGGCGGCCACCACTTCCAGGGTTTTACACATGTTACCTCATGGTTTTCACAACAGACTTATTGGGTAGCCACTCTACTCTTGGTTCCACTTCTGACCTCAAGGTGACTGTCCCCAGTATTAAGTGACTTGCTAGACTATGACAGGATAGGGTTTGAGTTCAAGTCTTCCTTGCTTACCAGCTGAACCATTAGCCAACAGTCTTTCCTGAGCCATACACGTGTTAATATCTCACAGGTACTGCAGGAAACTGGTTAGACGTAGACTCATGTGTTTCTTTATTCTTTAATGTAACAATGATCTAATGGCCATGTCCAGAATCATATTTGGGAGTTCTGTAAAACACAAAATGGAGAATGTTACCCCCAGAACCCATTATTCTTTGGTTAAAATTCAAATGTCTTTTCTTCTGGGTTCCCTACGATCCAGACTTACTCATTACAGCCAAGTTGACTTGCCTACTGTTTGCAAACATATAACTCCCCCTGTGCACACACTATCCCTTCCGTTTCAGACCATCCCTCACTCAACAGCATAATTCCTCTTCATCCTTCAGATCTGAGTTGAAAAAGCCTTTCTTCCAGGAAGCCTTCCCTGAACTTTCTGAACAAGGTCGTGTCCTTGGCTCTGTGTTGCTATAGCCCTCAACTTTTTGATTACCCAGACGTTTATCTCCCTGTGTGATAGGGAATTGTATATTTTTCTCAGTTCTTCTGCAGGCTCTGTGAAACAGGGGGTAAAGGCTATCTGGTTCACCTGGCCACAATGGAAAGATGCCTAAGTGAAGGTTAAATACTGTTTCAAAGCAAGACAGTCTGTGCTCATTTGGATCTCGAGGTATACAGGCAACAAATGGTTCACTGTCATAGACAGGGCTCTGTGCACATGTGACGAGGAGGAGTCCCCAGCCAATCATAGAAAGGAAATTCTTTTAAAGTCTTTATGAAGCAGGTACCAACACATTCATGAGTTTAAATTAGGTGTCTGCAGGCAAATTCATCTCTTAAAGTCCAAACTCAGAGAAACTAAAGTCCTGAGCTTTCAAGTCCCAGCAATACACATGGACCTAAACACTTTTTTCTTTAGGGCCACAAGGAGTCCACCTGTCAACTGTTAACTCTATTCAAAGAAAATTTGCTTTAGACAAGATTAAGAACTTTAAAATATTTAGGGAATAATTCATACCCTTTATATCTTGCTAACAAGTTTAAATGCAATCAGTTTGGGATCATAAGAGTACTCTTTTCTTAAATAATCTATTGTTTTAATATGTCTTTTGAAAGAACACTGTTTTGAAGATGATAAAGGTTTAATATGATGCTTAAGGTGATCAGATCTAAAAACATGCATACAATCAATTCTAAACAAGTCTGTATTTATATATTTATTCATAAACATATATGTGTGTGTGTGTGTGTGTGTGTAACAATAATAATTAAAAAGAGGCCATGAATTTGAGAGGGGGCCATAGGAGGTGTTGGTGGGGGAATTTATGAAATTAACATTTTAATTAAAAATTGCTACTTAAGTCTATACTTGTATAGCTGTTAAAAATAAGTCAAGTCCATATTACCCTTAGAGTGATTATTAGGACCTGTGGATATAAGGAATACTGAAAACCCAGTATTAGAATGAAAATTATGGGGCAAGAAGAAAAAGGTTTTAAATTGCTTTTGTATCCTTCCATCCAAAAATGCTAAATAAATTTAGGATCTAGGGCTTTTCCACAGACACAAAGCTTACATCTTACTCTGTTGTATGTGTCTAAATAGATTCACCGAAATTGAGGACATTCAAATGAAACAAAACCCAGAATACTCAAAACAGAAACTTAAAAATAGAAAAACAAACAAAAACATCCAAGCCCATTCATGTATCTATGTTTTCAGGTTAAAAAAATAGCAATTTTTGAATATTAAATAACCAGGAAATGGAGAATCTAACAAAAAAGGAGGAAGAATGGATATGATCATATGTCATGGTATCCACGTTCAAAGAGTATTTTTTTAACTACAAGAAAAGTCAAACACTGTTGGAGCCTTATGGGACTCAGGCTCGGAGCGTTTGGGGTGGGGGTGGGGGCTGAAGATCCCTGTTCATCCAGGGTTTTGTGGACCAGGTGAGCACTGTGCAGTGTTCCCTGCTAGCATCCCTAGCTTCTACAGGAACCCAACTACATCCTCCATCCCGAATCCCAAGACAAAATTAACAAAATGGCTTTAGCCAGCTGTGCCACCCAAATGGTATTTGAGGGCGAGAAGTCTCTTAGTTCCAAAGCTGCTCACCATTGTATCCCACAATTCTTGATATAAGGGGGAAAAAGTGAAATCTTGTTTCTGGTCTGGGACGGATTCCACCAAGTGACTCAGTCTTCTTACAAAAAAAAAAAACAAAAACAAAAAGGAAAAGCTTTTTTGCCTATGAGGTCAGGATTAATTAGTCACTACCGTTTGGGAGTGTGCTGTGTTTACTGAGTTATGAGAGAGAAATTCACTGGTAAATTCGTGACCAAAAGGGGACTTCCTCACTCTGTAGAATTCCGCTCGCTCTCCCGGGAAGAGCAGGAATCCTGTCTCCTGTTCCAGTCTCGCCTTTCCTTCTGCTCTGAGGAATGGGTGTATTCTCCGTACGTACGTACTTACGTGCGTACGTATGCCATACCCCCTTTGAATTCTCTCGACCTAAAGGGAATGCCGAAGGAGCCCCCACTACCAGTGAGGAAAGTTGGGGGAAAGGGTCTGGGTTAAGCATTAATCCAAGAATCAGTGTGCAGCCGGGGAGAAGGTCACACTGGGTAAATAATCAGCTGTACCTGGGCTGAGCTGCCTTTTCCACTGCCAAACACAAACCTTCCGGTTACTAGGCAACGGCCGTGACTCGCACCCTGAATACTTCACTACAATGAAATGTCCAGCCCCCACATTTCCAGGAAATGCCCTTCTTTTAAGTCACTGGGGACCTGGGCGAACAGTCACTCAGGGTATCAGGTACCTTAGCCTGCCACTTGTCAGTGCCTGAGGGATGTAAGCTTAGGACAAACACAGATGTGCTGACCTGACCGTGAGAAGGAAGAGCGGAGTGGGGAAAAGCTGTACAGTGAATCACCTCCTTCACAGAATGACCCACGGGAGATGAAATCCATTGCCTTTAGAGAGGGAAAAGCGCACACTCCTAATCACTAAAATAGCCCAAGGTCCCAGAAGGTCACACCGTAACTTAGTGGCGGAGAGATAGGCTCTGGATCCAGATAGCTTCTATCGCTGTGATAGATATCTGAGGTTAGCTTGTCACTCCTCAGATGTGGACAGATAGCACCTGCCAGGTGAAGTGGCTGTGGGTGTTGACACCAATAATCAGGAAGTGCTAGAGCGGCCAAGCAGCTGTTATTCTGTGTACGCTGGGGAAGGGACATCTGGCCTCCAGGGAGGCCCAGCTAAATTAGGTAGAAAGGCACGGAAGGAAGGCACAGATAAGTGGGACCATATAGGAAGATATGAGAATCCTGATTACAGAAATTGTAACTAAACCACTTCATTTCTGAGGCTCTCCAGAATTCCATACTTTGCAAATCGGATGTTGAAAAGCCACATTAGCACTACACCGTGAGAATTTGTCTCGTGACTCCTAACATAAGAAGAAAGCAGCTTTCGTTTTTTTACTTCTTTTTCATACCACAGGCTACATCACAAATTTTTTTTGTAGAATTTATAATGGGACATGTAATTATACAAAGTAGCCACATGAAATTCTGGGAGCTTCTATCTGACGGATATGCAAATAAGCAGACGTGACCGACTCCAGGTTCTTCGGGGTCTTAACAAAATGTAGGATGATTCCAGTCTGCATGTGTATGGGCAGTACTTTCAGCGGCCGCCGTAGGTCCTCAGTAGAGTGCTTGGCTAGAGGCCAGCGACTGCATCGTTGTAAAACATGGAGTCTACCCTCTCAGCTCGGAACTAGTAGGAAAGAGAAGCCCGAGTAAGTAGCGAGCCGGGACGCTTTGTGGGACTGTGAACAGGTGCATGATGGCAGAGGGGAGGTCAGATGTTAAGGGATCCTGTGGGTACAGTGTGACTCACCTGGGGCCAGGAGTTCAGATGGACCAGAAGATGTTCTGTGTCTAAGACCTGTGGGAGCCATGACACATGAAGGCAGAATGAGGAGTGGTGGGTGAGCCTTTCTTCCCGCTGAACCCGCATCAGGGTCTGTTGCGTCTGGGTGGGGCTGGTGAGCTTTGGGTCCTACCACTTTCTTAAGGAAGTGGTAGGACCCAAAGCCCATTGAGGACCCTGCTTCTGGGAGCTGCCCCCAAGCCAGACATCATGAGTTGAGTTAGCCAGACATCTCGTTTGGCTGTAAACACAGAAGCACACTTTCTTGTTCAGTAGCTATGGAGACATTTTTTTTTTTCTTTCTATTTTGTTTTGAAGCAGGGTCTCATCTAGCTAGGGCTGGCCTTGAACCCCTCCTGTTCCTACCTCTGCTTGCCAAGTGCTAGGATTACAGGCAAATGGATGGAAAGACAAATTATTAAAAATCAGGCAAATTATCACACATTTTCTTCATGCAGATTCTAGATTTTATATACATACATACATACATAGATGGATGTTAGTTTGCTCATAAATTATGCTGCGTATATGTATGTATTTTGTATATAATATATATATTACATATATAATACATACATTAACTTCTGCAGTGTGTGTGTGTGTTTACATGAATATGACAACTAGGTTAAAACTGGAGTGATGTGCTATCCATTAAAAAAAAAATCAAATATAAGATGGAAAATTTACTACCCGAACGTTCTCTTCTTGTTTGATAAAGTGTTTACTCTTAAGCATTAGTGGATGGGATGGACACTGGGCACGGCCTCTGTAAACCAAGGTCTGCAGTGTCAGCAGCTGGGATTTAGCTGAGTGGCGGAGCACAGACCTACGATGCACACACAGGCCCTGGGTTTGATCTGCAGCGCTAGAAGGTAACTTGCAGATCCCTCCTTTTGCTTTGTGTTTCTTCCTCTTTTCCCTTTGTGTTACATTTTATTCATCTGTATGCTACATATGCAGTGGTGCTCAGAGTACAAGCTGCAGGAGTCCTTCTCTATGTCACCTGGGGACTCAGACACCTGTTGTTGAGCCTGGGGCTTCCTCCTGTAGAACCATCTTGTTGACCTTCCATTTTAAGTACTTTAAAAATCTTGTTTCCTTCAATGTGTATGCATGTTTTGCCTGTGTGTGTGTGTGTGTGTGTGTGTGTGTGTGTGTGTTCATTGTGTGCTGGTGCCTGCAGAGGTCAGAAGAGGGTGCCAGATCCCCCCTGGAGCTCAGATTACTGATAGTTGTAAAGCTGCCTTCTAGGTGTTGGGAACAGAACATTGGTTTGTGCTCTAAACCACTGAGCCATTTCCCCAGCTTCAATTTTCAATACTTTAGAAAAGCTTATTAAATATCAGCCATGTTAAACGTACTTAGACTAACTAGAGTTATTTCCTAGGACTGGCTTTGTAGTGCTATGATGGTCAGCTGGTAGCACACTGGTGACCTTTCGCTCCTCTGGGCTGACCTCTGAGCTCACCCGGCAACTCCCGACCATTAAACTTGCTTCTCACTAACCACATCTTGTTCTGGAAGTTTTCAGCTTTTAGGTTCCACTTAAAATAATTATCTGTAGTATTAATGATTAATATTTTTTCTCTGATGAGCCTGAATCAAGAAGTCTGTATTAAAATCATACTTAATTAGAGGCACGTGGCGGAGAACATGCTTTGGACTGGGGGGGGAGGGGCATGTCTGAAGCTAGCCTGGGCAATATCTTGTTTCATGCAGCAAACACAATTAATAGTGATGTCTTATTTAGCTGGATTCATTCCAGTAGGACAGGGTATTCCACATCAGGCCCCCCACAAAGCTTGCTTCCTTTCCTTTCCTTTCCTTTCCTTTCCTTTCCTTTCCTTTCCTTTCCTTTCCTTTCCTTTCCTTCTTTTCTTTCTTTCTTCTTCTTCTTCTTCTTCTTCTTCTTCTTCTTCTTCTTCTTCTTCTTCTTCTTCTTCTTCTTCTTCTCCTTCTCCTTCTCCTTCTCCTTCTCCTTCTCCTTCTCCTTCTCCTTCTCCTTCTCCTTCTCCTTCTCCTCCTCCTCCTCCTCCTCCTCCTCCTCCTCCTCCTCCTCCTCCTCCTCCTCCTCCTCTTCTTCTTCTTCCTTCTCTCTCTCTCTCTCTCTCTCTCTCTCTCTCTCTCTCTCTCTCTCTCTCTTCCCCCCCTTGTGCTATTTAGATGCCTAAGTAGTAGTAAGTGGAATTCAGCAGGTTTTTTTCCCCATGATTTATTTACCTACTTATGTGGCTTATTCTGTGGTATTATCTGAAGAATATAGAATCATGGTTTTTTTAAATTATATTTTAAATTGTAATAAAACAGGAGTTTATCTTTAAAGCCGTCCCTGCTGTAGGGTAGGGCAGAAGAAACAGAGAGAGCTAGGAGATTTAATTCTTTCAAAGGGCAAAGTCTGGGTTGGAAACCAGAGACAAGACTGTAGTGTGCTACCATGCAAGTTGGCCTTTTTCTTTGCTTCTGAGTGTAGTAAGGACATAGACAGCACTGGGTGAGCTTTGGCCACTCCTTCTTTTATTAAACCCATCTGAACCTCTCCTCCATATATGCTGATACCAAGCTAAGTAATTCCACCATTAAAGAAGTCCTTGGGGCTATCAGTATGTCCTGTCACACCAAGACTCCTAATTGTTAGTTTACTTTGCCACCTTAGTCTGCTTCTATCTCTCCATGAAAAATGCAGTTCTCACCATCCCTTTTAGATGTCTTTGGTGTGACCATTAGCACCCCTTTCCTTCCCTTTTCTCCTTCTTTTTCTCCAAGAGTTAAAACAATATGAAAGCATTATTTAACAGTTACATATTATCCCATGGGCTAAGTATCCAGGACCCCGTAGCAAGGCCAGCCCAACCTCCAAGCTTCTCTTTCTGACTCCAGTAGGATAAACACACTACCCTCTCTAACGGGGACTTTGACATTTCAGATGGTAGAGTCGTCCATACATTCCACACGCACCTGCCTGCACTGTCCCTGCAAACTGGTTGTGCCCAGCACCTTGGTTTCCCTGGCCATCTTGATGGGCTGCATGTGACTCATGTCCACAGTGGTGACCATCTGGCGGATGCCTTTCCTTTCCAAGTAGAATTTTATATATTTGCTAATCTATAAACGTGACTTGGAGCCCAGGAAAGCTGTCAAGCAATGTGACTGTACTAAATGAGAAACCCGAAACCCAAAGCTGCTAAATAACCCAGGCTTGGTCATGGTCTGCCCACTGTCACTGGAGAGCAGGGTGCTGGTGTGCATCTTCCGGCCCAGAACCCTTCAGTGACACTGTTAGTTTTTTAATCTCTTTACCCACAAAAGGCATATGTCAGGTGGTGCTTGGATACCTCTTCCAAAACAGAAGCGACAGACCCCTACAAGATCTTTGAGGATGGAGCTGAAGGCACGCCAGGGTGGTCTCCCTGAGACAGTTTGGTCCCGTTAACATCTACCATGTGGTTCCCTGTGTGGCCTGTACCTCACGCAGTCACCTCCCTAGCAGGACAAACTCAGCATCATCTCATTCTGTGTTTGTGGAGCACATCTGCTCTGTCAGAAAGCAACAGTGGGAAGGTCGGGAGGTAAATTGACCCAGTCTGGGGACTCTGTCATCAGTGGGAGACCACAGACCTTGTCCAGTGAGTCGGGACAAGCAGCCATGCAGACCTATTCACCTCTGACATTGCTTCTTCCACCACAGCAAAGACAATGTTCTTTATGCTGGAACTCATCCTGAGTCCGAGCCCTCACTTAGAGGAGCTTTCGTTAGAGTTGTAGCAGAAGGAGCTCTCTGTAAAAACCCAGGCAGGAATAATACATACCAGGCGGGCAAGCTGGCTCAGTGTGCGAAGGTGCTTGTCACCAAGCCTGACAACTCCAGTTGGATCAGTGGACCTGCATGGCAGAAGAAGAGAACCAGCTCCCCACAAGTCGTTCTCTGACCTCCACACATGTGTCAAAGTGCGTGCCATGCATGCCCATACTTACATACACACAGATGCACAAATAAAAAAATATGTATTTCAGGTGTGCAGGGAAGATCAAACCAATAATGCATTTGGAAGAGTATAAAAGTAGTAAGTCCCACCCAAGTGTTGGGGGTGATTAGAGAGTTTGTGTTGTGTATATCATTAATAAGTTATGAATTTGAAAGTTAGAAATAAGTATACAATGCAGCCATGTAGAGGCAAGATCAGGGGCTCAAGGTCACTCTCTCGATATATCACAAGTCCAAGGCCAGGTCTCTTTCTAGACCCTGTCTCAGAAAAAGACACAAGCATGCATGAATGTACACACACACACACACACCATCCTAATTTTGTTAAACTAAACCGAGTTTAAGCTAGGTGCAGTGACTTATGTCTGTAGCTCCAACTACTTGAGAGGCTGAGGCAGGAAGAGGGCTTGAGGCCAGGAACGTGAGCTCATCTTGGCAACACGGTAAGATTCCCCAACTTTAAAAAAAAAAAAGGTTGGTGGAGAAACTAGAACATATTACTAATAAACTTCAGGAGCTAGAGAGATGCCTCAGTGGTTTAGAACATCTGCTATGCAACCCCAGGACCCGAGTTCAGATGTAGCACCAGGTAGTAAGCAGGGCCTTGTCTTGTGCACCGTAACCCAGCACTGTAGGAGGCAGAGACAAGAGGTCTGCTGGGGGATGCTCGCTGCTAGCCTATAGTGGACAAATGTATGTTCTGGATTTGGGGAGAAAGCCTGCCTCAAAGGAATAAGGCAGCATGATAGAACCCTCAGTGCCTTCCTTCCTCAGGCTTCTCTGAAGTGCTCCACAGGCATACACAATTTATACACACACACACACACACACACACACACACACATGTGTTCAAAAATATTTTTAAAAACTAATTCCAGTTGTTTTTGCATGACCACTGTGGTGATAAAATCATTTAAAGTATGGGTAGTACTTATAAACAAAACCTTTGTTAACATAAAAAAAAACCCAAAAAGCAAAAACATGGTTTCACAGCCTAAATTAGACTTGTTAGCACAGAGAATTCTTTTTACTTCTACCTAGTTTATCAATGCCTGCACTTAGTATTGTAAATAAGGGAAGAGAATCTTCAGAGTGGTCAACATTTCTTCAAAAATCTCTCTCGCAGTTGATCTTCAAACACAGGCAGACTGTGTTGGGGAGTGCGATTTATAGATACAGAGGCAGTCCTTTTAGCCGGCTCCCCCACCCCACCCCCCAGAAAGCTCTGGTGGCCTTGATGTGGTTTTGTTGTTTTGCTTTGGTTTGTTTGGGTTTGGTTTTTGGAAGGTGATGGCCACTTTAAGATCAACAGGCAGTTGTTTTCTACTTTAGTAGTTATGATATTTTTAGTATATTTTACGAATTCCCTGCAGTCTTGTGTGAGACAGGCACTCGTCAAACAAGTGAATTTTTATTTATATTTGGGTCTCGTCTTCAGGTTGCCTCTTTGTGTATTTGAAAATATTCCGAAAATTTCAAAAGAAAATAGAAATTTCAAACAGTTCTGGCAGTATCCCAAATATATTCAGATAAGGTGTCCTTGACTGTGTTGATAAAGATTCTTAACTCTTTGAGTCCACTTTTCATGGGGACAGCACCTGGGGGTTTAGTTTGTTGGTTGTGACATTTTTGAGAAAGGGCTTCCCCTGTAGCCTGGCTGGCCTCAAACTCAGCATCCTCCTGCATCATCCTCTATGTGCTGGGATTATAGGTGTGCTCCATCACGCCCTGCCAGGACATTTTTGTGTGACAGTTATGTGCACATGCGGTATGAGGAAGTGATGCTAAAGAATGGTGACCACACCACTAAAATTTTAACACAGTCCCCAACAAGGGGAGAGTCAGTTTCTAACGAGAAGAAAGCCATAAACCAGTGTTTCTTTTCAGGTGACAACCCTAGGGAGAGGGTGGGCCTACTTGAAGCCTAGCCTGCCACCTGTGCTGTGTTGGTTCATTTTGGGGTCTGGGGCCATTCCCTATGGGTGTCATGTGGGTGGAAAAATTAAATCTGAACATCAAAGTCTGGAAAGACAGGCGGTGCCGGATCCTGAAGAGCCTTGTGCGCAATTCTAGGAAACGGTGGATGTCAGAGCAAACATCCTCAGAAGAAAAATGATGGCCTGGCTGGGGGTTAGTAAGGAAACATGCTCATGCTGGAGAGAGTAACAGAGATAAAAGTTGCCAACTGGCTTAAGAGTTGGCTTTAGGGGCTGGAGAGATGGCTCAGCGGTTAAGAGCACTGACTGCTCTTCCAGAGGTCCTGAGTTCAAATCCCAGCAACCATATGGTGGCTCACAACCATCTGTAATGGGATCTGATGCCCTCTTCTGGTGTGTCTGAAGACAGCTGCAGTGTACTTATAGATAATAAATAAATCTTAAAAAAAGAAAGAAAGAAAGAAAGAAAGAGAGAGAGAGAGAGAGAGAGAGAGAGAAAGAAAGAAAGAAAGAAAGAAAGAAAGAAAGAAAGAAAGAAAGAAAGAAAGAAAGAAAAGGAGAAGAGGAGAGTTGGCTTTAAAAGAAACTAGGAGTAGAGATTAAGTCAAGAGCTTTCCGATAATTTTCATGGCTAATAGAGCACAGTACATTATCCTCTGTCTTCTGTATAGTTACCGTTTTATTTTTCCTGAAGTCAAAATAAACAACTATGAGGCCATAGGAGGCTGTTAGAGGGATTTAGAGAAGATGGGAAAGCAGGAGATGGGCTGGGGACTCCAGAGCAGTCGCTTTAGACAGCTTGATGGTGGGCTTGGGTCTACCCTGGTTCAAGGACGTCCCTGCTCTCAGTCTCCATGAGTTTCTCTCTCTCTGCCTCTTTCTCTGCCTCTGTGAGCTGTTCTCTGTCTCCATGAGCTGCTCTCTGCTATCTGATCCCTATCAACGCTTTCACTGTACAAAGAACCAGCAGTGCCTGGTGCTCAGGGACCATACCAGCTCATTTTTTGAGGTTCCTGTCACTAGATGCTAGGTTTGAACTCAGTCCCACCCTGTAGAAGGGGAGCCATTTCCGAACTGAACTCAGTTTGAGAGGGAAGCTCTTGCAGGACATTTGGTCACATTGTGAACCCCAAGACTGTCAACTCTTTCTAGTTGCGGCATGGCTCCAGCCTTTGATTCTCTGCCCTTCTGTTTACTGAAAACAAGCACCTGTAGTGTGACCTAACCCTAGCACAAACCTTTAATCCAGGCACAAAATAAAGACAACCCTAGGTCAAGAGGGCAAGTAAGTAACCCACCAGTGGAGAATGAGCAACAGAAAGGCGGGTCTCTGGTGGAAGGGTATTTGAGACAGGGTGGAAAAGGAGAAGCCTTTTCCTTCTGGGATGTTGGTAGAGGAGGAAGGTCAGTGGGGTGCTGCCTCTCTGAGCTAGAAAGCTTTCCGCACATCTGGCTCCTGAGTCATCTTTGGTAAATTCAAACAGCTGGGATTTCCGTTTTTTTACAAGAAGCAGTACCTAGATAGTGGAGACGTGAAAAAGTGATTCAGAGTGAGTGTTGGTGAGCAGGAGTGAGGGGGTAGGGGTGGGGTGGGGATGGGGCATAGCCACGGTTTTGTTAATCCTGAGTGGGTAGGTAGATGGTGGTAAAATTTACTGGGAAAAGAGACAAAGAGGAGTTAGGTTTCTGGTGGCAGAAATGGCAGTGTGGTTTGGGGCAGCAGCTGTAAACCTTTGCCTTTTCCAGCCCCGGCTCTCTGAGCTCTTGGGTGGACCTCACCTTTCTCAGCCCGGTAAGTGTTATGCCCAAGGTTAGAGAATGTGATTTGTAGCCATCCTATGCATCCTCAAACGTGCTGTATGCAAAAACTCATATCTAGTGCTCAGTCAGTGCTAAGAATGAATTGAGCCGCTTTGGTAGGTTTGAGTAGTGACATTTATTTTTTTCAGTGCAGAAAGATTCAAAGGTAGGTGTTCGATAATGTCACCATAGTCTCTTGCTAACATTAAGATGCCCTGGAATATGAGTATACACAGTCTCAATGCCCACCTTTCATCCTGGCCATAAAGTGTGGGCAGTGGACTTCCAGTTTCCTATAAGGTGCTTGTTACAAATCTGTTTCTAAAAATCTGTTCCGTGTGTTTTAAAGAGGTGTTTTCAGACCACACATAAAACACCAAAAGCTCATTTTCTGGGCTCTTGGTTCTACAGGGAGGAATGAGGCAGAGTTTCATTGAAACATCTTCAAGTGGTTATTTATAGCCAAGTGCGTTTATTTATGTAGCCTCGTCAATGAGAATTAGATTTCATGGAAATAAGATTATATATGAAATTACATCTTTCAGCTTCCTGATATGAACTGAGCATTGCTTTTGCACTGTCTCTTGCCTCCATCTGAGCGTTATGTACAGGGTTGAGATACACTGTTTTTCGCCCTCCTGGGTGTCTCCAGACTTTCTGTGTGCCCACAGCAGTGCCGAGCACTTGGCGTCTACTAAATAGTAACAGCCATTTTTGTCTTTATCAGTAGTGAACCTAAGACACACTGCTTGCTTACTTTTTTCTCAATACAAAATGGTTAAAAAGCAAAGTATGTCTCTCATTTGATGAGTTTTCTAGTAACCGTATAGTTACTTATGTAAAACATGATTGTTTCTACATATACATCCATCTCTTTCTAAGGTAACCAGTCCCACCGTTGTGATTTTGTGTTTAATGGGATGCACTGTGTAGCACAGGCTGACCTCACAGAGGAGCCTCCTGATTGGTTCTCCAATACACAGTGGTCAGCCCTGAAGTTATTTAAATGCAACAATAAACAGACTTCTAGAAATCCATTATAAAGGAGCATATAAAAATATCCACAGTCATTTTCATAGTAAAAAAAATCATTTGTTAAAGTCATCTAATCTGTGGTTATAGGAGAAACATTTTTATGCTTGTGGGGGGTACTTTAAGATACGTTCCTGGAATGATCCAAAATAGTAAATGATAATTCCCTTAGTCATTGGGTTAATATTGATGAGATGAAACACCATGATCAAAAGCAACTTGGGAGAAAAGAGTTTATTTGGCTTATACTTCCAGATCATGGTCCATCATTGAAGGAAGTTGGGACAAGAACTCAAGCAAAACTAGAACCAGGGGGCAGGAGCTGATGCAGAGGCTGTGGAGGGGCGCTGCTTTCTGGCTTGCTCCTCACGGCTTGCTCAGCCTGCTTTATTATAGAACCCAGGACACCAGCCCAGGGATGGCACCAGTCACAATGGGTCCTCCCCATCAATCACTAATTGAGAAATGCCTTACAGCTGGATCTCTTGGAGGCATTTCTTCAGCTGAGGCTCCTTCCTCTCTGATGATGCTAACTGGTATCAAGTTGGCACACAGAACCAGCCAGTGCACTGTCACTTGCATTCATTTAAATTGTTTAAATAGCATTCTGTCCAACTTGAGATTTGATACCTTAACTAATGTTAATCTCTGTTCTTTCCCTTTAATGTGCCCTTTTCTTCGGAGGAATATTGAATTAGGTTGGGAAACCTGGGACTCTAATTTGGGGAACACAGATAATCAATCATTATTAAGTCACTCGAAGAAATTAATGTCTGAAACCCAGATTGGAAGGTTAGTCAGGCTAGTGCTTCTAAGAAATAATTAATAAGAGGGGATAGCTAAAATTCTATGAATTTCAACTATAAAAACCTATATATTATATATAATAAACTCACACGCAATGTATATTTTATTTAGATAAATACCACACATGGAATATTTATCTAAATAAATAAAGCACTACTCCACAGGCTTAGGGAAGCTGGTACTTCTTAGAGGCTAGACCACCCTGCACAGTAGTTTTTGCCTAAGCAGCCACACCAACACATCTTTACGTAACCCGCAGGCCTGCATCTTTGAGAAGACATTGCAGGTAGCATAGGCCGTGTGAGTTGTCTGCATTGGCTGCGGCTTCATTCGTGGAAGACATTGTTGCTTGGCGTAACCAAATGAGAAGTGTGAGACGTCCCATCCTTCCTGGATCTTCCAGGGTCTCGTTTGTTTCCTGGTTACTCTTCTCGTGAAAACCACACCTCAGTGTTGTGTGACTTTCCCTGGGGAAACATTAGCAGATATCCATACACCCCAGAGTGGGCACCAATGACAGCCTAAGGAAACCTTTCTTTCCCTTCGAGTCACAGGGACTTGAAATTGGGGATCCTTACGTCAGCATGGCCGACTCAAAGTCACCACAGAGCCTACCCCCCGAGCACAGTGATAACTCAAAGACAGCTGCATGTTTGAACTCCCTGTACAACCTGCAGGCAACACCACATCTCCTTCCCCTCCTTCGAGAGGTTATTCTAACACTTCTCTCAACAGCATCCTTCTATCATCCTGTGTGGCCATTTTGCAGTAGTGTGACATAAAAACTCTATTAGTTGGCCACGTGGTGGAGAGAGGAATCAGTAGGCAGTACACCAAAAGGCGTAAAAAAGAAAATTATACTAAAGTAGAAATTATAAAATTATTTGAAATTATAAAATTATATGAAATTATTATCTGTTGATTTTCTTATAATAAAACAATGTTTCCAGGTCTGATCATTTTTTGCTATTGACCAGGAAGTGTAGCATTGCCTCTGATGGTGATCCTGACGGGCCTGGAATGAGGCCCTACCGTTCAGAAAGAGCAATTCTCATCTCTCTCATCATCTAAGGTTTAAGTTTCTGCTCCGCTTTCTTTCTTGGACCAGCCACTGTTCTTAGGAAGAAGCGTTGGCCTTGACTTAAATACTAAATATGATTTAACCATACTTTCCATAAACCTACCACTTTAATAGGTAAATTTTTACAGCCTCTCTCTACAGAATATTAAAACCTAAAGGAATCAGTTTCTAGGTATATAAGTCTTGGAGGTCTAAGGAGACCTGGGATTGTGTAAGCAGCTAATTATGCCTGTGGTTCAGTTAGGCTGTTGGAGCTGACCTCCCTGGTACAGCTCCACCCCCGGGCCAGTATTTCTAACTAAACAGGTACTGAATGCTATGGTTTGACCCGTGAATGGGAACAGGCAACATCGGATACATTTAAGGAGCTTATTAAAAAATATCTGTACTAGTTAATATTTCATACATTGACAAAATTAGAGATTAGATCACTCAGGTTCTGCTTTGTCGAATCTATGAGCCTACCCATCATTCACTCCTTCACCTACCCTCCCTCCAGTCCACCCTCACTAAATCACTGGGTGCCTTCTGCTGTACCTGGACTTGTTAAATGGTCCTTCTCTGTGTCTTCTCTTCCCATCAAGATGCTGCTTCTGGCTGGAAAGCTTGGTTCTCCTATAACTCAGCTCCAAGGCATCTGACTGCACAGACATGCACACATACACACACATACCCACATGCACACACACATGCACACACATACCCACATGCACACATACATGCACACACATACCCACATGCACACATACATGCACACACATACCCACATGCACACACACATGTACACACATACCCACATGCACACATACATCCACACACATACCCACACGCACACATACATCCACACACATACCCACATGCACACATACATGCACACACATACCCACATGCACACGTACATGCACACACATACCCACATGCACACATACATGCACACACATACCCACATGCACACACACACACTAATATATCTTTTTTAAAAAGATTCTTCTGCTACAATAGTTAGTTCTATTAGTCCTAACTACAAATAGTTAGTGCTCTGTATAACACACACTAGAATCAGAGACAGTAGACAGAATAATCCAGTCACCAGTAGCAATATATCGCCAGAAAATAGTCTACCAAAAGACATCCAACTTGAAAATATCCCACGGAACGCTCTGCAAGTCAGAGCTCAGTGAAGCGACGTCACAGTGCCATTTACTAAGCGCACACAGTTGCTCCGTCAGTCCCCCTGGTCTCCCACCACAGATGGTCCCTCTCTCTAAAACACTCCTCGTACTGTGATTGTTTTCAAACTTTCGCAGCAAACATTTGCTCTGTGTAAGGACTCACTTCGGCCATTAAAGCGACCAGTTTTGGGTGAGAACAGGCTTTACTTGTCCCTAATCTTATTGGTGCTGCTTGGAGTGCCTCAGTGGTAGAGTGCTCTGCTGGTATGGGGGGACCCCAGGGTCAGTCAGCTTGACAGCAGAGAGGATGATGACGACGATGATGATGACGATGATGATGACGACGACGATGATGACGATGATGACGATGACGATGATAAAAAGCTCCGTTACACAGAGTGACTTTTGATCAACTCTGTTGGAGAGCCCATCTTTCCTGAGTCACTTCACACTGCTTTGTGGCGGTGGGAGAAGACAGACTTCATAATTTTAGTTAAGAGGTTCGCTTTTTACGAGCGAGGTTTTTGTTTGTTTGGTTGGTTGGTTTTTTTGTTTTTTGCTTTGGTCTGTGGAAAACTCGGAACTGTATGATCCTTCTGAGTCACTGCTAACAAAATTCCCGGCTGCTCAGGCTGGCCCTGTCACGGGATTCAAAAGCCTGGACGCCAGAGTGTGGAATATTCCTTGGTTTTCTGGTTTTTTAGGAAACGTTTAGTCCTGTAGGCTAGATAAGTTTTTTTGTGTTTGTTTTTTTGGTTTTGTTTTTTTGGGTTTTTTTGAGACAGGGTTTCTCTGTGTAGCCCTGGCTGTCCTGGAACTCACTTTGTAGACCAGGCTGGCCTCGAACTCAGAAATCTGCCTGCCTCTGCCTCCCGAGTGCTGGGATTAAAGGCCTGCGCTACCACGCCCAGCCTTGCTAAGTTTTTAACAGGCAAGTCGAGTTGCAGTTCAGTACCATAAAATTCCTTGTTTTAAGTGTAAGTTTAATGATTTTTAGGAAGTTAGAAAATTGTGCAAGGATCGTGAATGCCTAGTTTTGGAACAAGCCTGTTGCCTCAGAGAGAAACTGAAACTGCATGCGGCCTTTCTCCATTCCTGCCTATGATCCCAGATAAACAGGTTAGCTCCCATCTCTACTGATGGGAACTAATTCTCTTTCTCTCATACCGACTAGGTACAGACTGAAATAACCCATCCACCTAAAAATGTATGCTCCAGAAGGAAAAACATCTCATCTCTACCACATTTAACCCCACATTACTACAGGCAGATAGAATTGACTAGAATCAGCTTTTCAGTTATATTTTTTACATTAAAAAATGATTAAGGGTATTTACAAAATAAAGTGTCACAAGAGCCAACTTTCCTAATTGGAATAATGTTCTATTGAAAATATGTAGGACCTCATGGGTGTCCAAAACTTAGGATCTAAGCTGGAAGTGGTGGCAGCCTGTAGTTCCAGCACACAGGAGTCTAAGCCAAGAGGACCACTGGTTCAAACTTAGCCTGGGCTACATATGGAGTTCCAGGCAAGTGTGGGATATATGGAGAGACCCTGTTTCAAAACACAAAATAACTAAGACAACTTGAGATCTGGCAGGGTGTTTGACAAGCTATGCTTGTTGGCAAAGCATCCTAAAACACATGACAGTTTTCAATAAGCTGTGGCTTGGCTACCTTTAGAGTTTTCAGGAACTCGTTGATACAATCATAATACAAACGTATGCTTTGGGGTAGTGTCTCAAGCAACGCAGGCTGGCTTTGAACTTGCCGTGCAGCTGAGGATAACCCTTGAGGGCCCAGCTCCCCTGAGTCCACCTCCCAAGCCCTGGGATTATAGTCGTGTGTCACCAAACCCAGTTTGTGACATGCTGGGGACCCATCCCATGGCTTCATGCACTAGAGACAAGCCACACATAGCCCAGCCTTAAAATAACAAAATAATTGTGGTTGCTTCTGAAGTGGAGTCACGTTCCTCACAAAGTGCCATTGCAGCTGTGAGCTCTGTGTTATTCTTCAGGAGTTTCATGGGGACGTGAAGCTCAAAGTTAGGATGTCCTGCTCTTTAAGCTTCAAGTCAGGAAATCTTCCATCCATCCGGATCCTGTTAACATAGAATAATAATATACCTGTATTATAAATTTAACACAGTGACTTATTAATTAAACTAAATTCAATTAATGTGGTGAATATAGATGCTAGGCAAGCTGTTAGCAATTTCCTTTTGCTCTCCCAAAACGACTGTGTGTGTGCGCGTGTGGTGTGTGTGTGTGTGTGTGTGTGTGTGTGTGTGTGTGTGTGTTGTTTTCTAGTGCTGGGGATTGAACCTTGGGTCTCCCTCGTGCTGAGCAAGAATTCTGCCCTTCAGTTCCATGCCTAGCCTCAATATTGATATTTGCTATTTAGAGAACTTTCCTATGCGCTTATGTCTCTATGGTGGGAAAAACAAACAAACAAAGAAAAGCAAGCCTGATATTTGTTGCTTGGTCTTTTCATTGGCTGTATCGCTCACCTATTAGAATGTCCTACCCTGGAGTCAGTCGTGTGCCGTAAGAAAGGAAACCTCCTGAGGTCAGAGTCCTGGCATAAATCTGCCCGTCCATGCATGTGACGCCTTCATGATAAGGTTTATTAACTGGGTAAATACAGCTTTAAAAATATATCTAAGTTTATGTGTGTGCTTTAGTGTTTAAAAGAATTTAATCTATTAAAGATAGATGCTAAACCTCCATCAGGTTTAAGATTTGCTGTTTCCTTTCTGACCTTGGGCAACTCGCTTTGCCTCTTTTCTTTTTTCTCTTTTCTTTTTTCTTTTTTTAAATTGAGCTTACAATATTTCCTAGGGTAGTTGTGAGTGGTTAAAACAGACACCAACAAAGTACCTGACACGCAAGTAAGCTTTGCTTGAATCGGTTGCATTTTCTAGCTATTTAACAATGCCTGCTTCTGTAATGGCTTTCTGGTGACTAATGAGTTTTCCTTGGTCAGGTTTGACAAAGTTTTGGGGCTATTGAAACCTCAGTAGGTTCTTTGTTTCATTTCCTTAAGATCTAAGCTTAAACTGTAGAGTCTCCTGCACCATAGAGCTCGGTATGAACATGTGCTTGTTTGTAATTTCAGTTTTCTGTAGGATCAGGTTTTCTCTGATGGAGGTTTAGCATCTATCTTTAATACATTTAAATTCTTTTAAACATTAAAGCTCACACATAAACCTAGATAAGATTTTTTAAAGCTGTATTTACACAGTTAATATGCCTTATCATAAAGGCATCACATGTATGGCAGGGCAGATTTACAGGTCTAATAAACAGAGCCTTTCTCGACCTTGGACTTTATGCCACATCGCCTCTACAAATGTGTTTACCCAGCTTCCCATCAGTCCTGCTGAAGGAGGCCCTTGGGAGTGGGTGGCCTTCCAAAGTCCTACCTTAGCTTGCCACCCGACTCTGTATCCCATGCCCCCTTTCCCAATTTGTTTATTGTATACCCCCTGCTAGGAATTGCTGATGCTCTACTGTCTGTCTAGGTTGAATTCCCACTTAGCTATATGCTGTACTAGTTTAGTAATTATGTATCTCTTTGGTAAGCTTACAGTTATTAAACACGTTTGCCCTCCCTTATCCTAAGCCTAGGATCAGAAAGGTTTCTAGTGGGGGTGGGGGGGAGGCCATAAGGGTGGAGAGAGAGAGAGAGGTCAGCCCTGCCTTTAAGGATGCTTGCTGCCTTTAAGACAACTGACATTAAGCCAGTCACAACGGCTTGTTAACTGCAGCTGCAGGGGATCTGTCGCCCTCTTGTGGCCTCTCTAGGCACCTGCACACATGTAGCATACACATTAATCAAAGCAATTTTTTTTTTTTTTAATGCTTTGGATTGGGTATTTTTTTTTTTTTATTTTGGAACATTAGTATATACATGATGATGTTTCTCAGAGGTGGAATCCCAGCCTAACTCTAAATTTATTTACTCTTCTATGTACCTTACATATGCAACTGGGGGTGATTTTATACAGTATTTTAATAGTTTTATACAGGAACCAAATGTCTGTGCATTGAACCATGAGAGTTATGGAGTCATGAGAATGCTCAAGATTATTTAGAGTGTTTTCAATATTTCAGAGTTTTTCAGATTAGGAGGAGTCAACCTATCCAACCATCTCACCACACAGTATTTTTTTTTTGACAGTGAGGGAATCCACAATTCTGTGGATTTGTCCCGTATGTTCACGATTTAGCTATTTGCAAACTTTTCTTATAAGTGGATATTGAAAATAATACTTTGTATGCTTCTTATTTCACTGGGAGGCAGGGGCACTGTGTACGCTAAACCCTCAACATAGGAATCAGTGAAAGTGTGAAATGGCAGTCGCTTCGTGTGGTACAACAGCACGGACCTATGCCATTGCCAATTTTAAATTCCTATTTCAGAACTCTTCAGAGTATGGAGAAAGCCTACTGGGATTGTTAAAATGGAATGACTAAATGGTGTATGAATACGACAGCATCAAACCCTTACCTGCATACCTACCAGACAGTATCAAACCCTTACCTGCATACCTACCATCGTCGCCTCCTTCCTTCAGGGGTGGTTGGTCTTTCTTTTCTTTTCTGATCAGTGCTGTTCTCTTCATATCAATTCCAAATATTGTCTCTTAATTATGAGATTTTGAGGACAGTTTTGTCCTTTGACGTGGGGTACAAATCCAGTAGCTTGAGGTCAGGTAATAAGCATATTTATATTAGGTTTTCAAAGCTGATTATTTTATAGGGTGTGTCATAAAACATGCATGTGCATTTAATTTGTAAATAGATCTTCCGGTTGGCTGATGTGTGCGTGAGAAGTCTGCTTTCACGTGTACATGGTTTGTGCCTTTCATTAACGTCTCCGTTGCTCACTTGCCTTGGTGTGCTGGATAGCTTGATGCCAGCTTGACACATGCTAAAGTCACGTGAAAGGAGCCACCCTCAGTTAGAAAATGCCTCCCTCATATTGGCCATAGGCAAGCCTATAAGGAATTTTCTTTTTCCTTTTTTAAGATGTTATTTATTTTATGTTTATGAGTACACTGTGGCTGTCTTCAGACACACCAGAAGAGGCATCAAATCCCATTATAGAAGGTTGTGGGCCACCATGTGGTTGCTGGGATTTGAACTCGGGACCTCTGGAACCACTAAGGCATCTTTCCAGCCCGGGGGATTTTCTTAATAGTGATTGATGG
This sequence comes from Mus musculus, assembly GCF_000001635.26. Taxonomy (NCBI): domain Eukaryota; kingdom Metazoa; phylum Chordata; class Mammalia; order Rodentia; family Muridae; genus Mus; species Mus musculus. The sequence goes on along the minus strand of NC_000069.6, from coordinate 131,346,568 downwards.
GGGAGGGTCTAGCCCATGTGAGTAGTGTCATTCCTGGTCTGGTGGTCCTGGGTTCTATAAGAAAGCAAACTGAGCTAACCATGAGGAGCAAGCCAGTAGCAGAAACCCCATCACCACCACCAAATGTGGTCTCTGCATCAGCTCCTGCCTCCCGGTTCCTTCCCTGCCTGAGTTCCTGTCCTGACTGCCTACAGAGTCACTTATTACACTTCTATAATGTAGAAGTGTAAGCCAAATAAGCTCTTGGTTTACTGAGTAGAAGACTGTTCAGTAGTTAAAAAGGACAGACATGAGATGTAGGAACCCAGTATCTGATGTATAATTTAACCAGGGATTCTAAAGTTAGCAGTGCAAAGCCAAGCAGCAATGAGATGCATTCCACAGGATATCACGTCTCATAAAACACAGCTAAGCGTGATGTTGACACCGAGAGAGCATAGCGGTACTACTCCAGTTCCTGGCACTGGATACCTTTACCAGCAAAATAAATACTGAAATTGATCAAATGTCCCTGTTGCTTCACTCCATTACTTAAAAAAAAAATTGTGTGTATAGGTGGTGAAAAGCATGTACGTACCTGTACCATATGTATGCAGGTATGCACAGAGGGCTTTGGGTCTCCTGGAACTGGTGTCTCGAGTGGTTGTGTGCCAGTATGGGTGCTGGGAAACAAACTCAGGTCCTCTGCAAGAGTAGCAGATGCTCTTAACTGCAGAGCCCTAGCTCCAAGATGATCATCAGTTACAAGTGTGCTTCTGGGAGTGGGGCTGGAGAGGCAGAAGGCTCGGCGGTTAAGACCTCTGCTTGCTCTTCTAGAGTACCTCTGTTCAATCCCCGTTTTTACACAGTGACTCACACTGTTCATAACTCCAGTTCCAATGGATCTGATGCTCTCTTTTAGCCTGCTTGGCCACCAGGGACGTGCATGACACACAGGCATGCATGCAGGCGAAACACCCATACATAGAAGATAAAAAATTGCTTCTGGGTTATTTTACTATAATCCCTTCCTAATTTTAAACAGTACTTAAGTTTCTGTACTATGTCCTACTTTGTAGTTAAAACATCAATAGAGTCAGTGTGCTAAAAACAAATCTCTGCTCCTTGCATTTGCTTTCACGAGGGCATTAGATGGGCTTGTAAAGACCTTAGACTACTTCGGTGTTATCTAGGTTACATGGTGCTCAGAGAGATTGTCGATAGTTTGTGGCCTGGAGTGGTAACCCAAGCAGGTGAATTTCCACCCAAAGAGGAACCAGGATGGCTTTTGTCATTTTCTCAGGCGGTGATAGGAAAGGATAATTATAAGAATGTACAGGGCATAGTCATTGTCTTCACAATGAACACTGAGTCTGGAGGTTGGATAACACAGATGAATACGGTGTGTATTTAACCTTAATGAAATCCCAAGGAAAATATCAATTCCTCCTCTAATGACAAGCAGTGGGTACTGGGCTCACAGAATGGCTCCTCTAGTTCCTCCCAAGGGTTCACCCTCTGCACGATCATTATTTCAGTCAAGTCCTTAGTAGTCCCCTGAGGTAGATAGGTGCCGAAGATCTTCCTCTTGGGGGAAAAGAGTGATTGGATGTTCTTCTCAACGTTCTATGTTCTAGAACTAGATGACTGCCTTACAAAGGCCACCTGTCTGTCCTCGGTTGAAGCTTCTTGGATGCATGACCACCAGGCTAGGAGCACATGCCGGAATGTTAGATATGTTCAGTCAACTAGGTTGGAGTGGGTAGACGCCAGCCATCGCTGCGTGAGGGCCTGGGTATCTTCCTCAGGAGGGATCCATGGTAGAGAGAGTTGCTCTTGGATTCATCTTGCTGAGGGTCCTCCTCAGGAGTTCATTCTTCCCACGGCCTTTTCTAAAGGCACCGAAGAGAGCATTGGTCAGGCCAGAGGAACGCTGGCTTCCTCACTCCCTCTACTAGGGTCTTGGTACTTGGAGAGACTTTCACAGGGACAAGAGGAAGGTGAGCTGCTGGAAGTGGGTGACCCTCATGGCTACGCATCCTCTGTGGGTCTTTTTAAAACCAGGTTGACTTCCCTGATGGCTTTTCTCTCTCAAGGGTAGGCTGTATCTGCAAGTGGCTGCTTCTTGTCAGAGTAGAGGGGTTTGTAACAAATAAACCTAACCTTTTATCTAGTGGTTGGGTCATCTCAGCTCTTTTCTTTCACAATGTGAATATGTTATTTTGTCCCCCACAGCCATGTCCTGGCTCTGCCTCATCAACTAAACTAGGTGCTTTTAAATAAGTGTGTATGTGAGTGTGCATGCTGTGTGCATGCACACACACACACACAGACACACACACACACACACACACACACACACACACACACACGAGATTGCATTCTCACAGGTAATCAAGCTTGTATAGGCCAGAGTTCAACATCAGATGTCTTCCTTAGACCTTACTTTTTGAGATTAACAGGCCTGTTAACCTGCATCTCACTCATTCAGCTAGGCTCGTTTCCAGCGAGCCCAAGGAATCGCCTTTCTGCAGCCACCATCCCCGCTCCCGTGTGCGTGCTGGAGTTATAGACATGCTCCACCTTGCCTGGGTTTTTTAAGTGGGTTCCTGAGATCCATACCCAGGTCCTGTGCTTGCACAGCAGGCATTTTACTGACTGAGCCATCTCCCTAGTCCCTGTGTTGTCTTTAAAATCAAAAAACCCTTTAATCTGACCCTACATTCCTAAGTGTTAAAATACATGTACAATACATTATTGTAGTTAACCCCATTGCCACTATAGTAGTTTCAAGGAAATAGCTGGATGTATTTTCTGTACCACTTATATTTTCTTTTTGATTCATCAAATAAAGGCTTAGCTGTCACTAAATTGAATTTAACCATATTTATCCCCCAAAAGGAGGCCTTTAAAATTGGAAGAGCTACCCTAAAGTTGTACAGTGTGCTCAGGGTGGAGACTAATTACAAGGTTTCAAAACTCCTCAGGTGGCTGGGCTGGTGGCCTGGCTAAATGCTGCTTTCCTAAATTGGGAACAGCTGGGCCATAGTGCGGGCCAGTATAAGAGTCTCGGGCTTTCCCTCCCTGCAGCAAGAAGTGTCTGCTCCTTGGAGCCCGTGTGGCCCTGAAAGCAAAGGCGCTTATCCTCAGCTGAGGTAGGTAAGTGATCCAAGTGGGACGCTTTCGAGAAAAGTTCTGCTGCTTGGTAGAAAATTCTGATGACTGTATCAAGATAGAATTCAGTGTCCTGTGGCAATTTTAGGAGGTTACCCCAAGGCTACTTCTAACCCTTTCCCAAATGAGACACAGCAAAGGCTTCATGCATCTTTCTACTTTGGTAGTTTGAAGGTTGTTGACTTTGTTTATGGTATGTGTCGCTGGAGATAAAGGGATAAACGGAGGTGGTGTTATCTTAAGTACGTTTTAATATGTTGAATCAGTGTGTTACTTTGCAGTCTGTACATAAAAGTCGTCGCTAAAGGGATCATCGGGGTTAAAGTAGAAAGTCAGAAAGCAGGCTGTTCTGGAAAATGCTGACAGTAACAGTTCAGGGGTTTTCAATTCTTTGACCCTTTTATTTTATTTATATTTTTGAAATGTTTTCACACATGTTATCTTGGGTTAACCTGGAACTTACTATGTAGTTCGGGGTGGCTTTAAAGTCACAGTAGTCCTCCTGCCTCAGTCTCTTGAATGCTGTCATTAGAAGCGTGAGCCACCGTGTCCTGCCGTTTGTTCCTTCTTCTTAGACAAGAGCCAGCATCAGGAAGGCGTGGTGCGGGCTCCTGGCAGGTTCTGGTGAATTGTGACTTCATGGTTAGCAACTTGTGAAGTGTCCGAAATGTTAAGTACCTAAGTCCCGGCTTTATTGGAAGGCGTTAACTGGGAGTTGATTGATGAGTTGCTCTTATCCATGCTGACATCAGCTCAAAGAGAGACAAACATTCGAAGATTAAGCAATCTAGCACCTTATAAATAAATCCAATCTCAGCATTCTTGACTGTGTTCTGAGGATACCTTTGTAAAGCAGGCACCTTTGATACTCGTTTCCTTACCTCAAGTATGTTAATATTTCACATGGTTGGTAATTAGACAAGCCATTTCTGACCTCCTTTTGTCTCGTTCGTAGAAGGAACAATAACATCATCTGTGGGAAAGAGAACCAGCTTCCTTGTGGTGACTACACAGCAGGTTGTTGTATGGAAGGACTAGGAACCAGCAGGCCACCGACTACATTTCGTATCAGCACACATCATCAGTTCTAAGAGTCCATGTTGATCTCGCAAGTAGAAGGATTTAAAAGAGAAAGGTTCCCACAGAAACCAAGAACCTTACCATCTCCTTTAGCCCTGGAGGGTGGCGGACAATGGATATCATAGAGACAGCAAAACTTGAAGGTCACTTGGAAAGTCAAACCAACGACTCCACCAACACTTACACAAGCCCCACCGAAGCTGTAGAGGAAGAGGGCAAAAATGGCAAGGGCAAACCCAAGACCTTATCCAACGGGTTACGAAAGGGTGCCAAAAAATACCCGGACTACATCCAGATTTCCATGCCCAACGACTCCAAGAACAAGTTTCCCCTGGAGTGGTGGAAAACAGGCATCGCCTTTGTGTATGCGCTCTTCAACCTCATCCTGACAACCGTCATGATCACCGTCGTGCACGAGAGGGTCCCTCCCAAGGAGCTCAGCCCTCCGCTCCCAGACAAGTTTTTTGATTACTTCGACCGGGTCAAATGGGCATTTTCTGTATCAGAAATAAACGGGATGGTATTGGTTGGGTTATGGATCACCCAGTGGCTCTTTCTGCGTTACAAGTAAGTATTGACTGATGAGGTATCTGGGTTTGGGGTTGTTTTGAAAAGAGATGATGTGTCTTTTAAAATCAGCTTTCTCCAGTTTCTCCCGTATTTAGTTATTCCTAGGCATTTGAGGAAAGGAGGCGTAGACGGAATTGCATATGCAGCCACTGTTCCATAAGCATGCACTGAGTGACCATGTATGTAAGCAGAGGGGAGGCTGCAGCAGACCTGTGGAGGGTGACTCAGTTTATCAATTTAAAGTACAACGCATGGCTTCCCGTGATGTGGGGCCATAGCCTAAATCAAGATGCCTGGAAATGCCTTTAATCCCAGCACTTGGGAGGCAAAGGTAGAAGGATCTCTGTGAGTTTGAGGGGAGCCTAATCGACATAGAGAGTACAGAACAGCCAGGGCTACATAGTAACAACAACAACAAAAAAAAAAAGGCTGGGAAAGGTTTAATGTGTTGGCAAGTGCAATAGAGAGCAGGCTAAGACAGTTTTAATTTATTATGGGATGGCTGGTCTGCTGTCAACAGCCTGCTTTGAGTTTATATCTGTCCAAAAGTTCTTAAGCTTTCTTCTCCTTTCTTGTCCTTTTCTGGCCAGACACAAAGTAACATGTGTTTGTTTAAGAAGCTGAATTCGGAGCTGGCTTGAGGTGGTTTTCAGTTTCTAAAGTAAACTTGCTCTCCCTGCTTTCTTCTTGGCACAACCTAGGGAGGATATGGCTCCGTAGTCCAGCCCCTGCACTCCCCAGCCTGTTTTAAGAACAGTACCAACTAGGAAGCAGCAAGCCAGGCTTCGCACACCTTGAAGATAAGCCAAAGTTGGACATAGCTCTGGCTTGGTAAATTCTGCTCCTCAGTGTGAATTCTGACTTCTAGTCCACAAAGTTGGAGGCCACTCAGTTCCCCTCGTCCTCTCATTTGTCATTTAGTGTTTGCTTGGTAGTAGATCCCACGGATTAAATCCACAAAATACAAGATTGAGCAGAAATACCCACAATCCGGGGCTTTAAAGAAATCCATGAGGCATGCAAGCTCCCTTAGTACAGCTTCAGAGTCAGACTTCAAACTCAGAGCTAGTGCCTCATGGTCACTTTCAGAAGAGAGTCAAGCTGGCTGTTGCTTTGTGATTAGAATTCATCCTGCATTTCCCAAAGCCTTCCCCAAATACAGCCCTGAGGTTTTCTAAACTTGCGTGATAAACTGAAGCCATCCAAAAAGCAATCTCCTTATAGTGACTCTCGCAATGTTTCTTTAATATATTTGGGTAAAGGGCAGAGCTCTCCATTGCCTTTTACTTAGTAGAAATGAATTGCTTCTGCACAGACCAGTGATGACTTTCTTTATGCCAAAAGCAAGAATACATCTGTTGACCCTTTGTTTTCTTTGTAGTGCCTGGAGTTGACCCTAAGCACGGAAGGGCTTGCCTGGGCTATCCATGATTACTTTCTCCTTCAATTTGTGTGTAAAGACTGTTCATAGTCACATTCGAGTGAAGAGATATTTAGTCTAGTGTGCAGCTGGGTTCCATTCTGCAGTAGAGTCCTCTTCCTGGTTTATGTGAGAGCTAGCTGTTATAACATCCCGAGTTTACCATGTCCAGACTCATTCATGGCCATGGGCTGGGGATGTAGTTCAGTAGGAACAGTGCTTGATTCTCATGCATGAAACCCTCGGTTCAGTCCCCAGCACACAAGGAAAACTAAAATTCAAGAAAGGAGCGATGGAAAAGCTATGCCCTGCCCTGCTTGGATCCTTATACGCTGATGCTGAAATTTCACACTATCTGCTATACATGATGTGTGATGACTACATGCCAGTTAAAAAGAAAATATCTATTGAAAACAAAACCACCAACGGTCCCAGCTTTAGGCCGTGTGCTTTATACCCACGACTAAGATCACAAACAGCACTGATTTGCCATTTCATTTTGGAAGTCAGTTTGGACCTTGTATTTTAGTAACTGGCAGGATAATTCTCATGACCCTGCTTTCAATACCCTATCCAAGTAAGAACTCCTAGCCCCTCCCAGGCTCTCTCAGTCCGCCCCTTCTTTCCTTCTCGGTGCTGGTACCCAGGACTTCACACATGCCAGGCAAGCCCTCTGTCATGGTGGCAACTCTCAAGTCTGTCTCTTTCATAAGCTATGAGGGAAAACAGACCCTGAACAGTGCTTTTTCTAAGTGAGACTGTAGAGTGAACGTTTCACCTGAGGTCATTTCTGTTCTGGGCCCAGGACACAGGAATGAATATATTTGACTCATAATAAGCTCTCCTTTGTTCTTGTCATTGTCTAATAGTATGGGACACACCTCAGAGCAGCACTCCTGTGGTGCCTGGGCTTGAATCCAGAGAGAATTGCTTTCACTTAGCCGAGGAAGAATAGCCAACACTGCTGACTGCCTGTCCCTTTCTGTACTAAAGAACGAGCTAGGTGACCAAGGATGCAGTGAATAAACACTTCCATCTCACTGTCTCCGTCCCTCATCATCTTCTCCCTCACCGGAACCCTAGAATGTTCTCGAAATAGCTATTGGTGGCAGAGAACTAAAATAGATTATTTGTACATATTTTAATTAGAAGTCCCAACCGTTACTTGAATTTGACCTTGGTCTGTGTGAGAAGCAGTCTCTTGGAGAAAACTTAAAGTATCTCCTCCTCACCTCTGAGGCTCTCAGTTACTCAAGAGTCTTCTGGTCAGGGGTGGTTTGGACTCCTTGAGAACTGTGAGGGGGAGAAGCCCACGGAATGAATACACTTTATGTTCTAGAAAAGTTAAAACGAGCACCTGGGTGGTAGGTAATTGCATCCCCACTCAACCCGGCTTTCAGAGCTGGCACTTGGAGACATAAACAAAAGAAAGGGGGCTGTCACCGAGAGCCAAAACTGAGAGCCCACAGACCCTTTCTGCCCGCAAACATACCCAGAAGCAGTCATGCCATGGCTTTGGAGGTCAGTGGGCTCAGTCATCTTCTGAGAACAACAGGTGTAAGCTGAATGAAGATGCAGAAGAGCTCCGAGCCTCATGGTCAACTCACTGCCTTTGTAAAAACTGTGCAGTTGAAAGGGCGCTTTGCTTTATTTCTTGACCCATCTCTCTTTTGTTTTCCTCTTTAATTTCATAAAATTTTATTTTAATTTTGAGATAGAGACTAGCCTTAAATTCACTATGTAGCTAGTCTTGACCTTAAACTATTGTTCCTCCTGCTTCTGTCTCCCAAATGCTAGGTGTTGGTTTATGCAATGTAAGAAATCGAATCAAGGACTTTGTGTCTAAGGCAAATAGTCCAGCACCTAAGCCACATACCCAGGCCTTTTAATTTTTAGCTGGTACATAAAACATACAAAATTGGATTCCTTAATGAGGTATTATGTATGTATATTCATATAAGTGTTTTATTGTGTGATGTTCAAATCAAGTTAAACATGCCTTGAAAGAACCTAGTGGGGAAACCCCCACTCAATTTTCGATTCGGCACGCACCCAAGAATCACGAACAGACGACCATCTTGATGTAAAAGCATGAGGTAGTTTAATGACGGAGCTCCGGGCTGACACATATCTCCCGCAGGAGACAGAGGTGTCGACCATATGGTGGAGCCAAAATGGCGGAGCTCCGGTTCGAAACGTATCTCACACAGGAGACAGTGGTTTTGACCCCGAGGCTTGGAAGCTAGGGACTTTTATAGAAAAGGGGTGGGGCTGGGGGAGGAATTGGCGCGGTTTTACATGATTGGTTCATTTAAACATTAACAGACTGTCAGAAGGGCGGGAGATAGGGAGGCACTAGGCCAGTCAGGACACGTAATGACGGGCTTGCCCGGGCATGTCCTGGCCTGTTCTGCTATGTTCTCAGCCCCAGGTTTCAAAGCTCACAAACAACTCTTTGGGCTATTTGACATAAATTGCATGAACCACAGGTCTCAAGTTTTATTTCCTTTCAGCCTCTCTTTATACACTTTTCTTTTTTAAAAGTAATTTAAATTTTATGTTATTTTTTTTGTACATGGGTATTTTGCCTGCTTCTATCTCTATGCATGCCTGATGCCCTCAAAGGCCATGGGATCCCCTGGGATTTCAGTTATAGATGGTTGTGAGCTGCCATGCGGATACTGGGAATCAAACCTGTGGTCTCTGGAGGAGCACCCAATGGCCTTAGCCACTGAGCCATCTCTCCAGCCTACTTACCACTTTCCTTATGATGAAATACCTAAAATCTTTCTAATGTATTTTTGAGATACACAGCACATTATTAACGGTAGCCATCTTGCTACCTGGGCCATCTCAGCACCCTGTCTTGTTCCTACCTGTAACTTAGCACAGGCTGACCAACCTTCCCTCATACCCTCCCCCCAAACACACAGCGTCACCCCAGTCTCTGGCAAACTCCAGTCCGTGTTCATCTTCGAGACCAACGTGGTTCATTTTGGCTTAGGGCTGGAGTTACTCTGAACTTGGTTCTCTGTGACTGCCTTCCTTAGCCTGAGGACCTCTAGCTCCGTCCAACTTGTCACAATGACAAGACTGGACTCCTTTTCATGGCGGGATCATCTTATCTCATACAGACTCATGACATCTTCATTATTCACCCGCTTGTGGGCACTTAGGCTGTTTCCATTTTGTGGTTATTATAAACAATCCTTTAATAATGCTTCAATAAATAATAGTGCAATCTTGTTCAGAAGAAGGCAGACAACACTGACCCGTGCACTCCCTTTTATCTTCCTTTACCATTTAAAGATCAATAGAGCATGAGATAATAGCGGATCAATCCCGTAGTTAACTTTGGACATGTTCAAAATGCAGTTCTCTGAAAACCTATGCAGTCAGAGAAAACAGTTCATGCCCGAGTTGTCTGACTAATTAAAAGCGTGCTTACAGAACGAGGCTTTAATGAGGTGTCACAACACCCTGTGTATCTAATTATGTAACGGCACCTGACTCATTACATGATTCCTCCATGGCCATGGCTCACTTACACCTCTGATGTGTTCTCGAGAGGGTTTTGCTAATTGGCAAGTTGACCAAAAACAGAGAGAAGCCCATTGAATTCTCTGGCTAAGAGGGATGTTTTACTAGGAGAGGAGACCACACAGGCGCTTCATCATCTTTCTTAGGTTTACCTTTGTGCCCACATCCTTAGTCCCTTTCTAATGACTTAGAGGTACTTTAGCTTGTAAATCTTTTTTGGAGATGGGAGTCCAGTCTTACTGTGGAATTATGGGATAGGTAGCTCACAGGCCTTAAAATGTAAAACTGAGGTGTATTTTTTAATTCCACTGTGTACACTATTTTCATTAAACATTGATTGATTAAAATATTGGATCCAGGCGTGATAGCTTAATCCTTGTAATCCCAGCACTCAGGAGGCCCAGGCCCAAGGATCACGAGTCTGAGAACGTAGTGTGGTGCAGGCTAGTCCCCCAAAATAAATAATAATAACAAAATCAACAACCGGTAAACTTGTTTCTCCCCACCCCTGTTTTTTCTTTAGGTCAATAGTGGGGCGCAGATTCTTCTTCATCATGGGAACTTTATACCTGTATCGCTGTATAACTATGTATGTCACTACGTTACCTGTGCCCGGAATGCACTTCCAGTGTGCTCCCAAGGTAAGCCCCCGGGTCCCACAGAGGGGAATTGGGAAAGCAATTCCAGAGCACCCAGTGCATCCATCGCACAGTCTTCCATATGCTGGCGTGGGAATTAGCTGCAACCTAGCATACTCTCTAATCTGCTTTAGCTGTACATAGATATACACATAGACGTGTATGTGTCCAGCAACATTCATTCTGTAAGGGTTATATGTATGTCCTGGCTGCTTAGTGAACAAAGCACACGCCCCCAGGGGGGTGCTTATATTCTTTCAAATAACAGCAAATAATAAATACATTCGTAATGTTTTGCACGATGGTAATTCAGGTGATTGTTGGAGGAAAACAGTAGGAATTTTTCTATAGAAAGGTCAGGGAAAGGTGTTTAAAAAACAAAACAAAACACTTGGGCAAGAGAGAGTCAGCCCCATGGAAGGGGTGAGAGCTGCAGGCCAGGAGAACAATTTATCTGCACTGCGGTCAAGCAGCAGCAGGTAGTGGAAGGGTTGGCAGGTCTGGCCACAGGCTGCAAAGGTCCTCACTGCCTGAAGAACGTGAACCTGGATGGTTATGATTGTGGAATTGATGTCACTGAATTCGGGGCACGTTGCTGCAGGTTAGATTGACAGGATGTACGAATGCTGCAGATAGGGCTTAAAGGGGAAAACTCAAGGAGAACGCCAGACATCCAGACATTGGAAAGATGGAGGAGCCTTTGCTGCTGTGGAATCTGTCTGAAATGAAGTTACGGCTTCCTCACATAGCATCCAGCCGCAGGAGGGCCACTCTTCACCTCAGACACCCGTGCACCCTGGTGTATGAAACGGAAACTTACAGATCATGTGCTTTCTGGACGAGGGAAGGAAGGCTAACATCAGACTTCACTGAACACTAAGCAGATGTTGAGGGAAGGAAGGCAGAGCGATTCTGGAGAAGCCAGCCAGCCATCTCCCTT
>NC_000069.6:131287727-131330227 GCF_000001635.26 Mus musculus | reverse complement strand
ACAGGGGAGAGAAGGATGCACACGCTGCATGCATGCGCTTTGCCATTCACTTCGTCACTCGTGGATACAAACGCGCTGAACGCATGCGCTTTGCCATTCACCTCATCACTTGTGGATGGAAACATCCTACACACATGCGCTTTGCCATTCACGTCGTCACTCGTGGCTGCAAACACCCTGCACGCATGCGCTTTGCCATTCACCTCGTCACGTGTGGCCTGAAGCCTAAAGGGTAAATAAAGTCTTGTGGTTTTTCTTCCTAGCATGTAGCATGCCCCCAAACATCTCCCTTCTTCCTTAGTACCTCTCAAGGCATGGAGTTCTTAATAATGGGACCAAGAACAGGTCAAAGCATGGTATGCACGCCTTTAATCCCAGAACTTGGGAGGGAGAGGCAGGGAGATCTTATGGGTTTAAGGTCAGCCTGGTCTATATCGTGAGTTCGAGGCTAGCCAGAGCTATGAAGTTTTTGGATGAAGTAGGGGAAAAAAGTGAAAGGATAAACGTGTTGTAAAAAGAGACCAGTGCATTCTAAAAACAAGGACAAGACCTCGACTCTCTTGTGTTCCACAATGCCCAGTAGTTCGTGTTTACCATATCCCTGTCCTATGTCACTCCAATGTGGTCATTTCCCAGCCTCCACTGCAGCATTAGGGCGTCTTGTGGAACATCTCCTCCTTACCCTATGTTTCCAGAAGCATCTCTCTGTTGTCTTTGTTTGGCATGGACGAAAGAACTTTGGACATTGTCTAACATACTTTTCTGTCATTGTAAGAAACCGCCATGTCCAGAGCAATTTATGAAAGACAGAGTTTAATTGGGGCGGTTACAGTTTCAGAGAGTGAGTACAATCCAGGACCACCATGGTTGGGAGCATGGCAGCGGGCAGGCGTGGCAACTGGAGCAGTAGCTGAGAGCTCACATGTTGAGACAACAACCACAAAGCACAGAGAAAGCTAACAAGGAAGGCATGGGCTCTGAAACCTCAAAGCCCAACCCCCGTGACACACCTCCTCCAACAAGGCCACACCCCCTAGTCCTTCCTAAATAGTATCAAGCATTCAAACACATGAGCCTATGAGGGCTGTTCTCATTCAGACCACAATAGGCACAGACCTGCATCCAAGGGGCCCCCCACATCTTGCTTTCCCCTCCTCTTTTGCTTTTTGTTAATCCAGACAGGTTCAACTCTATATCTAAAGGATTCTTATCAACTCTGCATTAAAAGCCCAGGGGGCTTCTACACCTATCCCTTTTGATCATGCACACTACAGTGTGTTGGGGCATGGGCCACTTCGTCTCTTCACAAGCCCCAGGGACTCCTCACTAAATGGAATGGCACAGTTCCAATATATAATAATTAGTTATGGCAGCATGTTCTTTATGGTTCTGGTTCTAACTTTTGCCCAAGGAAGTTCCATCCACAGAAAGTCCATCTTTTTTAGGCCAGTGGTACAGTCTTAATCTGTAGATCGCAGGAAGTATACAGAAGGGCATGCAGGTATTGCATGTCACAGTAAAGGCACTGTGTGCTGAAAACCACAAAGTAGTGAAGAGAAGACGTCCCAGGGACCATAGTGTCAATTTAGTCAATATCTAAAGAGCGAGTGAAATGACATTTAATTAGGGCTGGCTTACAGTTTCGGAGGTTTAGTTCATTATCATCATGGTGGGAAGCATGGCAGCATGCAGGCAGACTTGGTGCTGGAGTAGCCAAAAGTTCTACATCTTGATCCAAAGGCAATGAGAGGAGACTGTGTGCTACACCAGGTGTAGCTTGAGTATATATAAGCCTCAAAGCCCTCCTCCACAGTGACATACTTCCAACTAGGCCACACCTACACCCATAAGGCCACATCACATAATAGTGCCACTCCCAATGGGCCAAGGATTCAAACATACAAGTCTGTGGGAGCCATCCCTATTCAAACCTCCACAGTGAACTTCAAATTTGGCAAGAGACCCTGTCTCAAATTCAAACAATGAAGTGAAGAACAAGTGAGGAACACACTTGGCCTCTCCAGCCTACACATAAACACACATGAACATGTACACACATGCAACACACACACACACACAGAGAGAGAGAGAGAGAGAGAGAGAGAGAGAGAGAGAGAGAGAGAGATTAAGAGGTGTCAGCTCAAGTTGTTTGACCTCACAGAATTGTCTAAGAGTAGTCGACTTATTGATAATCAGGGCTTGGTTCTCACCATTCTTCCTTTCCCTTCAAAGAAGTAGAGAAACAAGTTGAAATCAAGTGTGTATACAATATGGAGAGACTTTCTTCCCATGGCATGATTTTTTTTTAAGTTGTATAAGTTTACATATGGCATGGGAAGAATTTTTTTTCCAATAATTGCTGATGCCAAATAAAATATCAGCTCTCTCCTACCTGACGTAAGTTCAGCCATATCCCTGGCCCTCGTTGGAAACAGGGAGCTGTGTGCTTGCCCCTGCCCTGTAGCCGCCAACTGAGTCATGCTTGGCTTGTTTCCCTGAGTAAGCCCTGGCTCCCATGGTCCCTAGATGGACTGTCTACATGCGATCACTCTCCTGCCTTCCGATCATTCTGAGCGCTTTCCTTGCTAATGCTCTTGTTGAAAGTGCATTTAAATTCAGTTGGAAGAGCATGCTGGAGCAGGACCATTTCATGGGTTAACATGAAAGGTTGAATTGCACCAATGTGCTGGCTAGAGCCTGGGTTCTTTAAAATCAGGCCTGCGGACGTCAGCCGTGGCTGTTGATACTGTATGTCTGGTCGTATCGTCAATGGATTTTCTTAGTGCTTGCTCGCTGACCTGAGCCCATTTCATGCCAACTCCGACTCTGCTGGAGATCTCAAGCAGACAAATGAGGCCCCTTTGTTGACATTTCTTTATTGATGTTATCCCTGCAGCTAGAATGAGCACACAAACAGGATTCCCATTGGCTGGGTTGATTTCAAAATAGCTTCTCCTAGCTAGGGGTGGGTAGTCTTAGCTCTGAGGAGTCTGAAGCAGGAGGATTGTTAGTTTAAGGCTAACCTGGGCTACCTAGTGAGACATTTTCTCAAAACAATAAATAGCAGCAAAAAAAAAAAAAAAAAAAAAAGATCTTATTCTTGGTGGGTGGAGAGAAGACGGTGGGTTGTGGTCTCAATGTAGCATCATATAAAAATCATTTTATTAGAAGAACACGTGAGGGGTTCCCAGAATTCCTTGAGGAATTTTCAATGCCAGCAGTAGTAACATAGCCATTGGCCACATCACTTCTGCTGGTCCACTTCAGCTCTGCTTCTGGCGACTCGTGATGCAGAATAGTTCTGATGTACCCAAGCAGCTTGGGCTGTTAATAAGTCCCCAAGAGCCTACATGTAGAAAAGTAGGTCAGATTGAAGCTTCAGGAGGGCTGGGGCCAGGGGGACTGAGAGTGTGTTTAACAAGATCTCCAGCATTGTCAGGGTTGCCTCCATTTTTAATGTTATAATCAATAGCCACTGGGCTGCACTGGGCCCCCTGAGCCCTCTCGTGGCTTGTAAATGCAAGGATTCTGTGAGTTATCTTGGAGAATGTAGGAGCCGGGTGATGTAATCTGAAATGAGAGAGTACAATATAGGGGGATGTTTCAACCTGGGACCCACACAACTGTTGAGGTTTGCTTTTTCGTTCTGTATTGCAATGCCAAATTCTATACCAGAAGGTCTAGACCTATGAGTGACTTCGCACATTTACAAGATTTGTTGTGGAAACCTTGTTCCTTGATTTAGAACTATTGGTTAAATAAAATTGGCCACAGGCAACTACTGGAGGGTGAGAGGGAGGTGGGTCTGGTGTGACCTGGTTGGAGGAGACAGAGGAGAGAAGGGGAGGATGGGTGAGAGAGAAGAGGAAGCAGCCATGAGGGGAGATGGACCATGAGCCCATGGCCAGGAAAAATAGCAAGTATCTGGGCACACTGCTGGGGAGGCAGCCAGGCCAGCCGTTAGAAGATTAGATTAGGGGTTACCCCCCAGTAATTGTCAAAGCCAAATAGAATAATTATAAGTCCGAGTCTCATTTATTTGTAAGCTAGCTGGGGATAAACTTAAATTGGTTGTACTACACAGAACTGGAAGTGTTTTGCCAAGAGCCATGTGGTGTGCACACAGTACCCCTTTAGGCTGTTGCCTGCAGTTTCGGGGAGTCAGCCTTCTTCCCTTTGCTCTCCAGCCATTCTTTTACAGTTGGGCATGTATGTCATTCTGAATGTAAACAAAGTCTAATAGGAAATTGATTTCAGTTTATTAGATCATTAATCTTCTATTGGGAGCCAGTAAAGCTTTAAAACAGAAAGGGAACAGCGCCAGGCGGCCAGGTAACCAGGGGTAGGCTGTCTCCGCCATGCCTGTCACGAACGCTTACGTGAGAACCACTTGGGGTTGTGACCATGTTATCCCCATGCATGCCACAGTTCTCTCCTACTTGGTCAGTGGCGTGAGTTGCTCAGTAGAGTAGCCTCAGCAAGGGGCTGCACTTCTGTACATGGAGGGCCAAGAGGCCAGAGCTTTTTCCACTGGAGAACTGCACCATGCTATCAGCGACGGTGATATAAAATTGCCCAGAATCAAATCTTGCTTGCCACAGTGACATTTCCCCCATCACAGATATGCACATGGAGAAATAAAAGCAAGCTTAAGACATCAAGCTATCCCTGCTTTCTAGCTCTGTCCCCCTTATTTTCATAGACCTTCTCTTCTGGCTCTGTTTCTCTTTCCAGGGGGCGCGGGGGGCATGTTTGTGCTAGTATGAGCCAATTCTAACCAACCTAATAATAATTCTATTCCTTTCCTTATTAAATGGATTGTTGAAGGTTGGGCAAGCCCTAGAATATCTCCTTGCCCATCAACCCCCTGAGGTTGACTATAATACTTGCTAACGTGATCCCCTCCGCCCTCTCTCTACCTGGTAAAAATGGAGGCAGTTCATGCTGGAGTAGTCTTAACTGAGACAATTGTAAGATGTAGCCAGTGGGAGAACATTTTCTTAGCGTGCATAAGACCTTGGATTCCATCCCCAGCCCCCTCAGTCTGTCCGTCCATCCGTCTGTCCGTCCATCCGTCTGTCCATCGTGCTGGAATCGTGCTGACTGTTATCTCTCTGTGCAGATTCACCTCGTCACTTCTGGTGGTATCACTTGGTCTGCTGGCTGCTGAGTGCGGCTGGGATCATCTGCATTCTCGTAGCGCATGAACACTATACCGTGGACGTCATCATTGCTTACTATATCACAACACGGCTGTTTTGGTGGTACCATTCCATGGCCAACGAAAAGGTGAGAGCGGCGAAGATCCTCGGGTGAGGGTTGTTCTTTGTGTGCCGGGTGGGACCCACTTCGATGGCCGTGTGTGTGTGTGTGTGTGTGTGTGTGTGTGTGTGTGTGTGTGTTAGATCGCTTCATGGGATGGACTGTTGTTGACACCCAGTTAAACTTACTGTCACTGCCGCTTATTTTAAAAGCCGCAGCAACAACAAAGAACTTCACAAACATACATGCTGTGTGAGGATTATGAACGCTGTAAAATTACACGCAGCATGCCTTGCCCGTTCAGCTGGTTTAAACGAGAATTGAAAGGCTATATACACTAACTGAAGACTTAGGAACCCTCTCTGTAGAAGCATTAGGGTGCAGCTTGGTAATAAATGTCCCTTGGCTCACTGCTGATATTTTGGGGTGATCAGATAGGTGCCCCTATCTTTTCTTCTCCTTTCTGTTCTAGGATGGCCCCCATTATTTACCCATTCATTCTTACAGTGCTTACTCAAGTGTCTCTCTCTCTCTCTTTCTCTCTCTCTCTCTCTCACGCACACACACATATACAGTCACACACACACACACACACACACACACACACACACACACACATATACACACACACACACACACACACACACACCTGCACATACACATACACTCATACACACACACACACACACACACACACCCTTACTGCCATCCTAGGAAGCTTCTGTTTTTCTTGTTCTCTCCCTTCGAGCACAAATTTGCCTCATCATCCGCACCACCACTCAAGGCTTTCCTAACCTTGGTAATACAGTTGGTCTGTGTACCATGACTGATTTATCTTAGAATAGATTTCCCGGTGGTGGTGGTGGTGGTGGTGGTGGTGGTGATGAGGGTGGTGGTGGTGGTGATGAGGGTGGTGGTGATGGTGGTGGTGGTGGTGGTGGTGATGGTGGTGGTGGTGGTGGTGGTGGTGGTGGTGATGAGGGTGGTGGTGATGAGGGTGGTGGTGATGGTGGTGGTGGTGGTGGTGGTGATGGTGGTGGTGGTGGTGGTGGTGGTGGTGGTGGTGGTGGTGGTGATGAGGGTGGTGGTGATGGTGGTGGTGGTGGTGGTGGTGGTGGTGGTGGTGATGAGGGTGGTGGTGATGAGGGTGGTGGTGATGGTGGTGATGGTGGTGGTGGTGGTGGGTGTTCACTGACAATTGTCCTTTCTGTGGATTCCTTTATTTCTCTCCGTGGCTCAGTGGTTCACTCTGTGGTACTCTGCTTCCATTTGCCTTCCTACACATCAATCTAGAGGCTTCCTGACATCTGAACTGATATCTCCGCCTTTCTCCTTGAACATGCTCAGTGTTCTTTCACTCCCCCTTGGACCTTATATCTGACAACAGCACACACATGCTGAAAACACTTCTGTTGAATGCCACGTCTATTCCTGAGCCGCCTCCTTAGGGAACTGCAAGCAGAGGTCTCATGAGTCATAGAGGGGGACCAAGGTCAAGGCAGAGCTGGGGGAAAGGCAGGACAGTAGTTACTGCCAGGGAATTTCGTCTCTGTTCACCTGCTAAGTGACCACTAAAAAATAAAAAGGCCATTTAGTTGAGAAATCTAAACCACGTTCATAAACAATGCCTTATCTCCTTTTGCCACCCTTTCCAGAACTTGAAGGTCTCTTCCCAGACGAACTTCTTGTCTCGGGCTTGGTGGTTCCCCATCTTCTACTTTTTTGAGAAGAATGTGCAAGGCTCAATTCCTTGCTGCTTTTCCTGGCCGCTGTCCTGGCCCCCTGGCTGCTTCAAGTCATCGTGCAGAAAGTATTCCCGGGTCCAGAAGATCGGGGAGGATAATGAGAAGTCTACCTGAGCTGCCAACCCGGCAGCCGCTCTCACACCAAAAGAGTCCGTGCTGCAACCGAAGGCACGTGCGGCTTTATATTTATTTTCAGAGAACTGACTGGTAAAATGAAGTGGACCAAATTTTATGCAAAAGATTGGAGCGATGAAGTATTACCTTTGGCTTTTTTTTATTCATCCCAAGAAACATATATTTTCCTGCAGCTCTTCGTTCATTGATGACAAAGCCCCCACACTGGAGTTCTGAAGAGGTGGCAAAGAACACGCCGAGCCTCTCCTCGCCTTCCTTCACTTCCACGTTCTTTCCAGATTGCTTTTTTTCTCCCTTCAAGGTCAGAAGAGTTTGCTAACGTTTTGAATAAAATGTCTGGATATATACAGCCACTGTGTAAATACAGTCAGTTGATGGCAGTGGGTTTTCACCACAGAGCTTAGTAAGGGGCAGCCTGCAGGTGGGGCAAGGTCATTAGGGTGATGTCTGGTGTCCCCTCCCCTCCCCCGCCACCCATTATGCATGACTTTTACTCTTTTTGGGGGAGGGGGGTTGGCTTTTGGTTTTTCAAGACAGGGTTTCTCTGTGTAGCCTTGGCTGTCCTGGAACTCACTCTGAAGACCACACCCGGCCTCTTTTTTTTTTTTTTTTTTAAACCTGGTAATTTTAGTTTTTAAAGAAAGAGTATTGCAAGGTCATGTGAAAGAGACACACCCATGGATATTTTTTCCCTGTGTGGGGATTTTTCCACTTTCAAGTGTCCGTGGCAGATAACCGGCAGGCTCCGGGCTTTTCCTGCTATACCCGTTAGATGCTGCCTGCCGGGAGCCCAAGGCTTGTTAACCGCACCAGCACAGGCTGAAACCAGTGTGAACAGATGCTCACACTGGAGAGCAAGCTTGTGCTCTCTGCTAGCTTGGGCCCTGCCGTGCCATGCCGTGATGCCGTTACTTATTGGACCCTAGAGAAACATTTGGGCACATTCCATGAAAACAGCTTCTTTTTATTTTAATATCGTGTGTCTCGGGAATGCAAGATGGATCCCAAAGGTTTTACTGTTTCCCTGCCTTTTAGCAAGACCCCCCCCCCCAGCGCTCCTTAGGGCGTGCACCACCGCTGAGCAACTCACTTCACCCTGTGCACATAACACGCGGTGCTGCCCTTGAACATGTCCCTGGCATCAGCTCTTAACCTCAGCCATGTAGGAATGAGGGACAACTGTTATCTCATGTGAAAAGATGGGTCTCTAAGATCTGGTGGGTTTAAGAACATCGGACTCAGTTAGAAGGTTACTCAGTGCTGGGATATCATAGTCCTTGCCTTTGGTTGAGATCTACTGAAAGATTAGTTTGTGGAACTTGTAGAAAAACTTCTAAGGATTCACAGCATGGGAGCAGCCAGTGGAAGGGGTGGTTACATTCTCATGGGTATGGCATAGAGAACATCCCTGGGTTCGTCCCTGTAAGCTAGTCGGCCTTGATTGTTTAAAATTAAACTTTAAATTGCTTGGGAGAAAAAAAAAAGCACAATACAGATGTGTTCAGAAGGGCCATTGTCTTCTGGTGCTATAATTCTGTGTGTGTGTTTCAGAGGGTCTCGTTTTCTGTGTTACTGGGTGGGTAAAGGATAGGATGCTAAACCCAAAGACACGAGCATAAAAATCTAAGTCTGACTATCCTCACAAGAGCAGAGACCCTAAGTGTCTTTGGCAGACTTTGAAATGCAGGGACTTTTTTTTTTCAAGTATTTTTATCGAGTAAGCCAATAATAAATTCATACCCAGTTTACCTTGTACTAGACAATTCGGTACAACTCCTCACGTGTTCATTTCCTCAGCTCTGTGGAAAGCTCTGCTCCGAACACTAGTTTACCTTCAGGGTCTGATTATGAGAGAATCATTTGGCGCTGAAGCCTGGCCTTTGCTCTGCGAGTCTCTCACTGAAACAAAACACTGAAACAAAACACCTGAAAAGCCTTATCCAGCCTGGCTAGGATTCTCCATGATTCTTCAACCGAGGAAAATGCTTAGACATTGTTACATTTCATGTTGATTGTTGGGAACCCTTCAAACAGAAAACTTTGCATTTAGTCAGGTAAACCAGGCTGTTGGAAACAATACCATCACTTTCTTAAGGTTTGAAAATACCCATGAGCCCTGTGTGGACCCTGCTGTTCCCTGTTCTTGTAGTAGCTGTGATTCCTAATAGGTACCGATGGGGATGCAAGATGACAACTCATTGCAGTGCAGGAAAGTAAGACTTCCTTTAAGATGGTCTCATCTCACTGTGTAGCCCAGATTGGCCTCCAACCTTCAGCCCTCCTGTATCAGCCCCCTGGGTGCTGGGATTGCAGGTGTGTTTCCATGCCTACCCAGGCACAGCAGGACATGGTACCAGCACCTTTTCTTTGCCCATTAAGATGCAGATTTTACCCATTAAGTGTGGGTAAGGCGCAAGCGGGCGCCTGTGCTCCTGTTGGAAGGTTTTCCCCATAATATAGAGCTTCTGGAAAACGTCCACAAATATAGAACACACATGTTTTTCCTGAACCTTCCCAATGGGACTGGAGTTCTCTGAGACTCCGGGTTTGAGCTCCTCCACTAGATCGGGAAAAGGAGGTATCCTTCCCCCAGTGACCCCTGAGCTAATTTTGACTGTCTTTTGGGTTGCTGTCATCACAGGAAGCAGCTTTTTGCTGGGGACACAAGGTTGGCTGAGAGTCAGCTCTTGCAATCCCTGGGCAGGTTTGTGGCCATCCATCCCTTGCTGTGTTGCCAGCGCCCCCTTGTGGTGATATGTCATGTCTGAAATCCAAATGCCACTTTAAAAATATATTTTCAAGGTTTCTCTAAAGTTTATCTGTTGGGCCTTTTGTTGTTGCTGTTTTCAGGGTTTTTTGCCAAAAGTTGAAATTCCCATGGGAAAGGAGCTATTTTAAAGACATTCTTATCCTTCCCAAAGGGAAAGTTCTCAGAATTTGAGTCAAAGAAAGTTGAAGGTCACATTTACCTCTTATGTCACAATCATTCGTGTCTGGCCCATAGCTACAGACTTTGTTTACTTCAAAACCCAAAGTCAGCTGTCTCATTTTTATTTATGTGCCAGAACTCATCATTTCACTTGTAATTGAAAGGTCTTACCTTGTTCCATAAAATATTTTAAACTCTTTGTTAAATGTTTTGATTTTATACTATAAAACTGATTTAAAAATTAAGCCAGTCTTAACACACTCACCCTGTCTGTAGTGTAAGGAAGTGTGAGAAGGAAGTTCTTTTTTATTGTTTGTTTGTTTGTTTGTTTGTTTGTTTGAGACAGGGTTTCTTTGTGTAGCCCTGGCTGTCCTGGAACTCACGCAGTAGACCAGGCTGGCCTTGAACTCAGAAATCCGCCTGCCTCTGCCTCTGCCTCTGCCTCCTGAATGCTAGGATTAAAGGCATATGCCACCACCGCCTGACGAGAAGGAATTTCTTAATAAATGAGTTTACATGTCTAAATCAAGTGTAAGTTATATGCGTTGTGTTGGAACCTTTTCTACGTTTATGTATAAAGATTTCTTATATTATTATTTTTAATGCCATTGCGTTGCAATAATTTAGCTCCTGACTCATTTGACAAAAATACATCTTTTATGAAGAAGTACTCTTGACTTTGATATCTGTACACTGAAAATCATGTCAGAAGTACCCAAAGATAAGTTTTTATACAGATAGACGCTTCGTAAGCGCTGGCTTGTTACCCACTAACTAACTGTACTGTGTTCTCAATGAATCATGAAAGACAAGAGTGGGTCACTGTAGAATTATTTTAAACTGTCCTTTAAAAGAGAAGAAACTATAAGCTAATCTAGTTGCCAAGTAGGAATTCCTTATTTAATTTACCTCCTATGCAATGATTAATGCTGCGAAATGTATGGTTAATAAGTTACAGTATATTCACAGAAGAAATATCTTTCCAAGGTGTAAGAAGCAGCCAGTTGCATTCTTTTGGAAATTTACTATACTGTTTCAATGTGTTAAGTGCCTTGTTGTAAAGTAAAATTTTAAGTCTCGAGTTCATTATTTTCCTGACCTATATTTTTCATTATGATTATCTACTGTGTGCTGTTGTAATCATTTTATTAAATGCTTACATTTTAATCAAATATATGAATTTCGGCCTTTCCTTCTATCCACTACCTATCTTGTACATTTTTAAAAATTACTATTTTGTGCGTGCATGCATGTGTGTGTGTGTGCGTGTGTGTATGTGTGTGTGCGTGTAGAAATCAGAGGACAACTTTGTGGAGTCACTTCTGGCCTTCCACCTCTCTGTGGACTCTTAGGACCAATCTCAGGCCCCCAAGCTTGCACAGATGGCTCCCTTACCCACTGAGCATCTCATGGCATCTTAATCACTTATCTGTCACACGGGATTTAAGTTGAAGTCTTGTTTTCATTGTCGGTTTAAGGGGAACTTTCCTTTGTTTGGAAATATACTTTCCATGCTTGTGGAAACATTCTGGGAGGGTTGTGGGAATCTTGTGGGCATATTTTTGGGTTCTTTTACCTACTTACTCTTCTCCGCCCCAATCCCTTCCAACCCCCCAACACTAGGTAGGAGATAAAGAAGGGAGAAGGGGCATAGACCTTTTTAGACTACTTCCTGCTGATTGGGGGTGTCAAGTTCCTTCTGGCGAGTTGAATCTTTGTCATCAGAATATCTCCAATCAGCAGAGGGAGCAGGGGAGGAGCAGGAGGAGGAGCAGGGGGAGGAGCAGCAGAGGGAGCAGGGGGAGCAGCAGAGGGAGCAGGGGGAGCAGCAGAGGGAGCAGGGGAGGAGCAGGAGGAGCAGCAGAGGGAGCAGGGGGGGAGGAGCAGGAGGAGCAGGAGGAGGAGGAGCAGGAGGAGGAGCAGGAGGAGCAGGAGGAGCAGGGGGAGGAGGAGCAGGAGCAGGAGGAGCAGGGGGAGCAGGAGGAACAGGGGGAGCAGAAGGAGGAGCAGGAGGAGGAGGAGCAGGAGCAGGAGCAGGAGGAGGAGCAGGAGGAGGAGCAGGAGGAGGAGCAGGAGGAGCAGGAGCAGGAGGAGCAGGAGAAGGAGGAGGAGGAGGAGGAGCAGGAGGAGGAGCAGGAGGAGGAGCAGGAGCAGGACCAGGAGCAGGACCAGGAGCAGGAGGAGGAGCAGGAGGAGGAGGAGGAGCAGGAGCAGGAGCAGGAGGAGGAGCAGGAGCAGGAGCAGGAGGAGGAGCAGGAGCAGAAGCAGGAGGAGGAGCAGGAGGAGGAGGAGCAGGAGGAGGAGCAGAGAGGAGCAGGAGGAGGAGCAGGAGGAGGAGGAGGAGGAGCAGGAGGAGGAGCAGGAGGAGGACCAGGAGGAGGAGGAGCAGGAGGAGGAGCAGAGAGGAGCAGGAGGAGGAGCAGGAGGAGGAGGAGGAGGAGCAGGAGGAGGAGCAGAGAGGAGCAGGAGCAGGAGGAGGAGCAGGAGGAGGAGCAGGAGCAGGAGCAGGAGGAGGAGCAGGAGCAGGAGGAGGAGCAGGAGGAGGAGGAGCAGGAGGAGGAGGAGGAGGAGCAGGAGGAGGAGGAGGAGGAGGAGGAGCAGGAGCCGGAGCAGGAGGAGCAGGAGGAGGAGCAGGAGGAGGAGGAGCAGGAGGAGGAGCAGAGAGGAGCAGGGGAGCAGGAGCCACCACAGGCCCTTTCAGGCTCTAGAATTTGTACCCTCTCAAGAGTTCCCAGAATTCCAAGCATATAGTTTTATCTGCAGCTGGCAAAAATCATGTCTCTCCTAGAGCAGGCGACAAATCATAGTTAACAGCTGTGGACAATCTTAAGCAGCCCCATGTGCCACACCTGGGATTAAAACCAAAAAACCAAACCAACAACAGCAACAAAAATATTCACATAACATAACTGGAAACCAAAATTCTCACTCCAGAATATGACTTGTTGACCTGAATTTACTTAAACTGGAATGCCTGGTTGGCAATTAAAATTAATTTTTGTTCCTGTTCAGCAGAGTATGTACTTGGTTACTGACCTACAAAAGCCTAAAGCTGTATCTGCTAATCACGTGATGTCGGCAGCCTTTCAAAATAGGTGTCAGGGTTCCTTCCCACCCAGAAGATATGTTCTTCAGTTTTTAGAGGACATATTAAAAGATGTGGTGACTGGAGAGATGGCTCGGCAGTTAAGAGCACCAGCTTCTCTTCCACAGGACACAGGTTCAATTCCCAGCACCTACATGATAGATCACATAGGTTTTGTCACATAGGTTTTGTCTTAGCTGAGACAACTCCAACTCCTCCCACCCCTCTCCTCCCTTCCCCCCCCCCATAACTCCAGGTCCAAGAGATCTGACACCCTAACACAGATAAACATGCAAGAAGAACACCAATACACATAAAATTTTAAAAGTCCCTTTTAAAAAAAGTACAAAGGATTACTTTCTTCAAACATCATTTTCAAAATAAGGATAAACTTCGATTAAAGGAACTGTAAGTAAACTAAAATTTATTATTTTCCTACCAATAAATTTTAAGGTTAAAAAATTAGAACATTTATGGATAAAAAAATCAGTTATACAATCCAAGTTTATGATTATTGCTCTTGACAGAAACAAGCTCACTAATCCCTCAATACAGGAGGTTCTTTCCTGGCCCCCAAGTTCTGCAGGAAATGTCACAGCAGGATCCTCTGTGTAATGACCTCAAGTGGACCCCTAGCCATGTCCAAGGCAGGCTTCAGAAGGCTTCATTTGGACTCCCTGATGAAGTTGAAATGACTACATAAAAGCAGCCCAATGGGGTGGGCGGAGCTAGGTAAGACAAAGGGCTCAGAGATGGGGTTGCTGGGTGTGGTGCAGCCTTTATCCCTGTGCCTTCTGAAAGTGACAGAACAAAGGTCCACAGAGAGCCTGTGTCCTATCTGCCAGGGTGGCAGGGAAGCTCATCCCAGTGATGGCGTCCTTTCCAGATCACAGGCCAACTGCTGTGGCAGTCTCAGCCTCAGCCTCACCCTGTGCTTGTCTACAATGTGTGAATGGTCCATTGAACTAAGCGCAGTCCAGAGCTTCCACCAACAGGCTGATTGGTCCTCTTGTTTTCTTGGTAGGAAGCTCACAGGGCTTCCTGTGAAAGCATCAAGTTCTCCCCGTGCTTTAAGAAGTGCTTGAGGGAAGGAGTGGCCTGTTCTGGGGCCCCTGCTCACTCCCTAAACTGCCTCCATTGCAGAGCCAAGGGGACGCTTCACATGCCCGAACCGTGTGCAAGGCTCCTGAGCAATAACGAACATAAAACGAAAATGAGAGTGGTCGTAGAAAAGTTGATTGCCACCCATGCTGGGTGAGAGGCTTGTGTTTCAGTTACTGATTTTAGAGTCATAGTGTGCCTGCGAGTCCCAGCACGAGGACTAGACAGCGACCGTGGATCAAAGTCTCCACTAGTGTCACTGGCAGAGTTTTACAACCTATCCCCACCACACTGGGGGGTGGAACAGTGTCGCCTCCGTGCCTGTTTTAACAGTGGGCTCAGCTCTGAGATTATAGGGTGTTCTGTTCAGAGATCGCTGTGGTCACGGGCTTACAAAGAGCCTTCATTCACTCCAGATAATGAAGCCATTCTGTCTAGAGGTGATGGAGCGCTGTGATGATATTCAACCTGACATTTTTATCTCCTGAGAGATAGGAAGACAGCAAACCAAGCTTTGTTCACCAGGTACCTGAGTGTCAGCGTGTGTGTGTCACCAGAGCTGCTGATAGATGCAGTCCTGCTGTTGAGATGCAGTGCCAACTTACCAATAACCTCTGTTGAATGACATGTTCCCCATCGTGGGCATTTGAACCCACGGCCCCCAGTTGGTGGTGTGATTGGAGAGGCTCAGGAGGTGTGGCCTTATTGGAGCTGAGGCATGGCGCATGGGGTGGGCTTCCAGAGTTAAAAACATACATTTCTAGTTCACTCTCTGCTTCATGCTTGCAGTTCAAGATGAGCCCTCAGCTTTCTGCCCCTGCTTCCATGCCTGCGGCTTGCTCCCATGTTTCCCCATGACATACTCTTACCCCTCTGGAACTGTCAATCAAATCCTTTCTTCTCTAAGTTGCCTTGGTCATGGTATTGTAACATGGCAACAGAAAAAGAACTAACGCAGCTGCCGACTCATATATTGAAAAGTTCAGATCACTCACCAGCATTACGGTCCAGGAAACACGAAGGTAATTATTTCTATGGGCAGTTAGGCCTAGATTTTGTTTCATCCAAATGCATCCTACCATGGGCCCTCAGTATCCCTCTTAGTCTGTATTTGTTGGGCATGACAGGGATGCAAGTTCAGAGTTACTCAGTGGAGATGCAGGCAATACCTATGTAACATCCACCTTGACTTCCTCAGTGTCCCTCACTGTGAACCTTGGAGGACTAGGGAGTCCAAAGTGACAAGCTCACATGGGCTGCTACCGTGTCCATGTACTATGAATAAAGCCCTTTGTCTCAGACCCAGGAGTCCATCCTGACTTGTTCAGTTTTTAAGCAGTCTCAGATACTTCACCAACATGACAGCTGACTTCTAATAAAACACATAAAAATATCAGAAACATAAAACTGGATTACTACCTGGGAAGAGTAATGGATTACACACCAGTGCATACACCTATAAAAAAATGAACATTTGATTCAAATGTAACATTAGTGAGGTGTAGCATTTTATATATAGTTTTTAGTTTTCCCAAAACTGTGACACAAGAAAGTCAAGAAAGGGGTGTGATGGTTTGTAAACGCTCAGCCCAGGGAATGGCAAGATTAGAAGGTGTGGCCTTGGTGGAGTAAGTGTGTCACCGTGGGTGTGGGCTTAAGACCCTCATCCTAGCTGGCTGGAAGTGAGTATTCTGCTAGCAGCCTTCAGATGAAGACGTAGAACTCTCAACTCCTCCCGCACCATGCCTACCTGGATGCTGCCTTGATGATAATGGACTGAACCTCTGCACTTGTAAGACAGCCCCAATTAAATGTTGTCCTTATAAGAATAGCCTTGGTCATGGTGTCTATTCACAACAGTAAAACCCTAAGACAAGGGGGTAACTAAACTTCATGAGATTAGGGTCCAAGAATCTCTGAAGAGTGATACCCTAGACTCAACTATTCGTATGCAAAAGCTATGAAAATCATTTCCTACATGCAGGGGTCTCCCCACTTGGGAATGGAGACCTCTGGTGGGCTCAGAGGCCCAGCTTTTATTGTCAGCAGAATTCCAGCGGCAGGTGTGTGCCCTGTTACCTTGACTGGTCTTGACTCTGTCTCTCGAGGTCTGACTGATTCTATACCTGGTTAGGCTCTGGAGACCTCCCCGCAGGTTGCTTACTCATTCTAGCTACCTATTCTTACTGCAGGCCAGATGACAAGGTGTCCTTGGATTGGCTGCCCATGGCTGTGGTTGGCTGACAACAAGTTCCTGGATCCAGATTCTCGTTTCTGGGAAACAGAGACTTCGGGCTAGTCTCCCAAACTGCCCGTTTGCTGCCTGTCATGGAGTCAGCCTGGCCCTGGCTAAGTCAGTCCAAGTTCATAGACGTTGCAGCTGGACCTTGGCTGTGTTTCCCCTGACTAAACCTGGCTACTTTGAGGACCCTGGCTCCTTGTGCAAAATGGACTTAAACTCAAGAGGCTCCCCAAGCATTTGCGCTCACAGGCTGTTAAGAGTAAAGCAGCTGTCAATCACGACGTCATAAATTCAAACTTCACATTTCCAAAGGCCCCTCTTCCTGCCATTTCCACAGTTTTGAATGCCAACCTGATACATGGGTTGTTATCATGTTTTTTTTTTTCAGAAACTTCTAGAAAAGTGAGAAATTCCTAGGGTAGATTTTTTTCCCTAATAAATGAGAACTGTTCATTTTAATAATGTAACCAGGACCTCACCCTAACCCTGTTACATTCAGCTGTGGATGAGTTGTCATTTTTACCCTACTCTCTAGCACTTGAAGCTGTCTGGTGTCACACTAGAAGCCAAGTCACTGTGTCTCACTGCCAGTCAGTGAGCAGACCTGAAAGTCCTGCTTAAGCTTACTGAGACAAACACTAGAGACGTTGGCCATTCTCCACTTGTCTTAAGGTTAAATTACATCACAGATACATAAGCTTAAAGATAGAAATGGGCATTAAGGGTCATACTACACCACCACAGCTGTCCTATAAATGAGGCAGTGAGAAGCCTGTTGCTGGAGCTATTTAAAACACCATTGCCAGGGCAGGAGAGATGGTTCATGAGTTAAGAGCACCGGCTGCTCTTCCAGAGATCCTGAGTTCAATTCCCAGCAACCACATGGTGACTCACAACTATCAATAATGGATCTGATGCCCTCCTCTGTCAAGCAGGTGTACATGCGGACAGAGCATGCATTCCATAAAATATATAAACAAATAAAAAAGTAAAATACACACATGCGCGCACACCCACACCCACACCTGCCCAGGCTGGAAGCCCTGTTCAGGATCACGTGTTTACCAACGTGTGCTTCCGTCCCCCACGCTTCACCTCAAGACTGCCTTGAGGTGAAAAGATAAATGTTTGCTGGGCATGTCAGGGATGCAGGGCCAAAGTTCAGAGTTACTCAACGGAGATGCAATTAATGACTTAACCAGTGGAGACAGGTTGAGATCGATGGGGAAACTGATAATGTGTTTACAGAGGTGATAAGGAAACCTGTGGAAAGCAAAGAAAACAAGTGAAGTTTCCCTTTGGGGGCCTGCAAGATGGGGCATCAGGAGAGATGATTACAGCCAAGTCTGCCGAGTTTGAGCCCTGGGACCCACAGGTGTAGAATACTGACGTCCCCCTGATGCGTCTCTGACTTCCACAC
This sequence comes from Mus musculus, assembly GCF_000001635.26. Classification (NCBI taxonomy): domain Eukaryota; kingdom Metazoa; phylum Chordata; class Mammalia; order Rodentia; family Muridae; genus Mus; species Mus musculus. Next base: position 131,312,308 of record NC_000069.6, on the reverse strand, counting down.
GTGTGCTGTAGCATGAACAAATAAGCACACATATCAACTGTCATGCAAGCACACACATCAACTGTCATGCAAGCACACATATCAACTGTCATGCAAGCACACACATCAACTGTCATGCAAGCACACACATCAACCATCAAATCGATAGCCTCTGACAATCAACTAGAAAACCACAAAACTGGCTAAATGTCCATTTTCAAATTACAGTGTCCGGGGTGGGGGTGGGGTCACCATAACATAAGGAACTCTAGTAAAGGGTCACAGCATTAGGAAGGTTGAGAACCACTGCCTTAGACTCTCCTGCCGAATATAAAAATTAACTGAAAAATGTATCAAAGACTTTAAGAGCTGAAATCATGAGACTCATAGAAAGAGCACAGGGCTTTGCATTGATTACTGACTTCACAGGTATGATGCCAAGAAGCAAGCAATAAAAGGAAAAAAAATTGAACTGTATTGAAATTAGAATTTTGTGTCTCCAAAAGATGCTAATATATCCTGCTCAGAATGGGAGAAAATGTATAACATGTCTGATAAGAGATTAATACTCAGAATAATGAAAGTGCCCCAAGTCAACACCAATAAAATAACCCAATTCAAAGCTGGAGAAAGAACCTGAATAGCTACTACAAAAGAGTCGTAAATGGCCAAAACGTACACAAAAGACAATGAGCATCAACGGCCATCAGGAAAATGTCCATAGTGAAGATGGAGTTGTAGCTAGGTGAGGGGTACAGCAGTCGCCTGGTAGGTATGCACAGAGGGCAGGATTAGCTGAAAAGAGTTTCAGCAGGAAGATGATTATCGGGGTCAGATAAACGTTGAAATTCTGCTAACCAATGGCTAGAATGTGTGTGTGTGTGTGTGTGTGTGTGTGTATCCATGAGTGAGCAAATAATAGCTTGGAGGCCAGGTGCTGCCTCTTTCTGGTCCTCCCTCTTTCTATATTTTACTGGAATCTAACCATGGTCATTCACCTGTGTATGGCTGATGGCTGCTTTCCTACTCTATGTACAGAAATACATACATTCTAACAGCCTAAATGGCCCCCACAGTCTGGCACATTTTCTATTTGGGCATTTACAAGGAAAGGCTACTGACTCCTGAACTATGTATATTAGTTAAAAATGGCTTATGGGAGAACAGCATGAAACATGTCAAACTGTGGGTGTCATAGCCAAGATATCAAGCATCATGGCCAATTGGGAAACAGACCCTGAGAGGCAGGAAGGAAAGTCTGTTCATTGTAACTTAAGTTAGCAAACTTCTGGAGTCTGATCCCAAGCTGTTTGTTTTTAACATATGTAAGCATCAAGTTATCTTAGAAAGGGGTTTCTAAATCAAAGCTCTTTTGCAAAGTATGTGTCTTTCGCAAAGTACCTGTGATTTCTTCTACAAAAGTAGGTTCTATTGATGGAGAAACACTGCTCAGGTCAATGGTCTGGGGAGGAAGGGTTTGTATGGAGTAAAATAATCAAGCTCTTTTGCAAAGTGCATAGGTCATCTTTCATAAGGATGGGTGATTTCGGGTGAGGCCTGGCTCTAAGATAATCAAAGATAACTGGGCTATTAAACAGCATCTGTTCCCAGCCTGCTGGGTGGAAGACAGGTGTAAATCCCTTCCTCAGAAGGGCAAGGCATGTGAGTTGAATTCTAGTACAATCTGTGAGCACGTGGAGTGCACGTCTTCTACCTCAAATGTTTCAACCATGTATCAACAAATATACTAATATTGTAAATAGAAATACTTTCAATGACAATATATAACAAACGTAATAAAAATTGCCTCCTACTAGTAAGAGGTGAAAAATATTTCCCACTTTACAGTGTCCCATATTTTCCATTTTTCTACAAAATCTATTTTTTAAAATCCTTTAAAATTTTTTTTTGTTTTTGATGTCCTTGATCCTTATTGACAGAAGTGAGCTTCATTCTAGGGCTCAGGACACAGGACAGTTACTTGAACTGAGCTTCTGAACGGCAAAGGACACTGTCAATAGGACATAAGGGCAACCAACAGATTGGGAAAAGATCTTTACCAATCCTACATCTGATAGAGGGCTAATACCCAATATATACAAAGAACTCAAGAGGTTAGACTCCAGAGAACCAAATAACCCTATTTAAAAAATTCTTTGTTCAGAGCTAAACAAAGAAGTTTCAACTGAGGAATATCGAATGGCTGAGAAGCACCTATAGAAATGTTCAACATCCTTAATCATCAGGGGATTGCAAATCAAAACAACCCTGAGATTCCACCTCACACCAGTCAGAATGGCTAAGATCAAAAATTCAGGTGAAAGCAGATGCCGGCAAGGATGTGGGGAAAGAGGAACACTCTTCCGTTGCTGGTGGGATTGCAAGCTTGTACAACCACTCTGGAAATCAGTCTGGCGGTTCCTCAGGAAATTGGACATAGTACTGAAGAATTAAAAAAAAAAAATACTGACTGAGAACATGGGCCCCGGCCCCCGGCCAGATGGTCTAATTCCCCGGAACTTTTGGGAAAAACAACCACAAAAATGTTTCAATGTCCCAGGTGCCTGGAAGTAAATATCTGCCCCTAGACTTCCCCTATTTCCTCTCCAACCCTCCCCCAGGTTATGGTTTTGCCTTTATAAGCCTGCTGGAAAATAGGGTTGGAGTCAGACTCCTCTACCCCTGCATGGTGTATGGGTCTCGACCTCAGCATGCTGGTTTGTGTGCCATTAAAACCTCGTGTGTATGCAGCAAGCTTGACTGTTGTGGCTTTCTGGGCTCGTGATCCCTGAGACTTGAGTGAGGGTCTCCCTTCGGGGGGGTCCAACATGTGGGGGCTCGTCCGGGATTTGATGACCACCCAGGAGTCATAACATCACTTGGAGGTAAGGCGTTGTGTCTGTCTTATCTGTATTTCTGTCTGTCTGAATTCTGGCGATCACAGTTTCAGTTTTGCGGACGTTCGTTTGAATTGGCACTCTGGGAGGGAGTGTGGAGTGGATAAGAATAGACGTATTCAGGTGTCCACCATCCATTCGCCCTGGGAGGTGTCCCAGGAAGACAGGGGGAGGGCCAGGGACGCCTGGTGTACCTCCATCTGGAGACGGGGGGGGGGGGGGGGGGGACCGACTCCCCCCCCCCCCCCCCCCCCCCCCCCGGGCAATCTGAGGCGGCAAGGGCCGCGGCCGGTTGACAGTGTCTCAGTTTTTTTCTGGTCAACTCGGAACAGGAGACAGATTTTCTCTATTTCAGTAATTGTTGTTTGTCTTGTCTTTGTCATTTGTATTATAGATTTAGAAATGGGACAGACTGTGTCTTTAGTAATAGCCCATCTGGCCCCTGTAAGGGCCAGTACTGTAATCCCATAGTTATAAAATTTACAGAACAAGGAAAACGGAATACTACCTGGATTAAGGGAAACAATTGGGGGCTCCGATTATATGCTGTGGGATACGATCATGGGCTAAATTTTAGAATTTGCCTAAAGATTGAGAGTCCTCCTCCCAGGCCGGTGGGCCCTAACCTAGTTCTGCCTAATTCTCCCCCAAAACCCCACCTCTGCCAGTCCCATTACTTCCCACTCAAGTCCCTGTCTATACTGGTGTAATCCCTTATCAGGAGACCACCACACCTCTTCTTTTGGGAACAGGAGATCATATGCTCACTTTGCTAGACAGGGCCTTCAGTGCGCTAAACTGCACCAACCCAAATGTGACCCGCTCATGTTGGCTCTGTTTTGCTTCTAGTCCTCCCTATTATGAAGGCATAGCCCAGATACGGTCTTACAATCAGACCTCAGATCATTCAGCCTGTTCCTGGGTAGATGGACATAAGTTGACCCTCTCCGCAGTTTCTGGAGAGGGCCTCTGCCTAGGTAAGGTCCCCCAGGGACATAGATCCCTCTGTAACCAGACCATCTCCACACTGTCCGCGGATAAAGATCTATACATAGCTCCCCCCTCTGATTCAGAATACCCAAGATACAATTCACAGACTACATGAAGCTCAAGAAGGAAGACCAAAGTGTGGGTGCTTCAGTCCTTCTTAGATCATTCCTAATGATTCCAGAAGTGTTCTTCCTTCCTGCCTTTCCGTAGCCTGTTCTGTTCCTGACCACCTGGGCCAGTTCTGCCAGCTCTGGGATGTCATATGGACAAAGAATACAATATATCCTCTGCTTTTGATCAAGCGTCTTCACTCAGCATGATGGTTTTGTTGAGATTTATCCGTGCTGTGGGGTGCATCATGATTTCTTTCTTTTTACTGCTGACCCTGGTTGTAGGACACTGACCTGTTTGACTTTGGAATCAAACAAGATATTCGTCCCAATCCTGGCACAACTCTGTCCAAATAAAACTGGACTCTCTTACTTCTGAAATTCTGCTTTTACATTGAGATTTAAGTGTTTAAGGGAAGGGAGGGCACTGGCTACATCTCCTCAAGACCCATCACAGTAAGTATGTGCAACCAACAGTTGAGAGATGGATAAAAATGGTACCCAGTGAAGATGGGGAGGTCTGTTTGGCCATCATATAAAACAATAAAGGCTACATAGAGCAAACGTACTTTGGCCAGGCTTAGCCTTGGGAAGTGTTGGCAGGGTTTCCAATGGGTAACAATACTGCCAGAAGATGAAAAATTACACAGAGACTTACTAATTTTATTATGGCTTAGGCCTTAGCTTAGGCTACCTGCCAGCTAGCTCTAATTAACTTAATTAACCCAACTAATCTAGTCCATGATCCTCCATGTGGCTTGCTACTTCTCTCTCACTTCCTGTACTTCCCACCTCCTCCACATCCCTCTGGTGAATCTTCCTGCCTCTGTTTCTTCTCCCAGAGACCCTCTCTCAGCCAGGAAGACCACTTCCCTTTTCTGCCTAGATACTGACCGTCACATCTTTATTAAGCCAATCAGCAAGTGAGAAAGGTGTACGTTTACATAAACACTGAGGCAGGGGATGAGCCATAAGAATAGCAATACCAGTTGGGCAGTGGTGGCTCACGCCTTTAATCCCAGCACTTGGGAGGCAGAGGCAGGTGGATTTCTGAATTCAAGGCCAGCTTGGTCTACAGAGTGAGTTCCTGGACAGCCAGGGCTACACAGAGAAACCTTGTCTCAAAACAAAACAAAACAAAACAAAACAAAACAAAAGAAATTTTAAAAAATTTAAAAAAGAAAAAGAAAAAGAATACCAAATAATGGGGCCAGCACTCAGCTCTCTGCTGTTAAAGCAATCAATAATTGCTAATACAGAGAGAACCTTAGCAGGCAGCACACTGAGCTCCAGGTATTAAGGCCTCAGCAACTTAATGACCAGGGACCACGCAGTAGATAGAGGGCTGGTGGTTTCCTTCACTCCTTATATTTGGTGCAGGTATCATCATCTCAATCTACAGCCCATGAAGGCATGGGAGGTTATGCATCTAAAGAAGTATGCAGACGGTCATGGTGGCACACACCCTCATTTCCAACTCTTGGGAAGCAAAGACAGGTGGATCTCTGTGAGCTCAATTCCAGCCTGATCTACATACTTAGTGACAGGCCAACCAGAGCAGTAAAGAAAGACTCTGACTGAACAAAGAAAAAGAAAAAAAAAAAAAGTAACATATGTATAGCCCGCATTTAAAGGAGTACATCAAAGCAAACAATAAGAACTTAAAACAGAGCATGTGTTGCGGTAACAGCCAGTGCTGTTGTACAACTAAATAGTATTAATAGCGTTTCTGCTCTCTCTTTCAATTGGTATTTTACAAAACCTCCTTAATCCCTGAATCCAATCTGTTCTTGCTCACTGACCTTGGAAAGATATGATGTATGGCATGTACTTCTCTGAGGATTTACAAACCAGTTGCACAATTGTGGTTTTACAAATGAAGTAATTTAACACTACTCCTGATAACAATCTTACTTAGATATTTTTCGTATACAGTTACCAACAGCTTAGGCCAAAGCCCACGTAAAACAAGAAGGATTTCCGAAGGCAACTGACTGGTTTAAAATCATATTTGGATAAAACCGATCATTTTCCTGAACGCTGTCACCATCTTTCTTCCTTCCTTACCCAAGACTCTTCCCTGATCTCTTCCTGTACTGTTCTGGGTCTTAACTCTATTGATCTGCTTAAAGGGGAAGATGTAACAGTGTTGTGTAACAGTTTCCTCCAAGATTAAAACATTCTATCCTGCAGGGAGCTCCTTAAACAGGAAGGTAAATAACTCAAAATAGCTTTAGGAAGTCCCTGAAACTGACCAGATTCACTAAGCCCCTCCCTGCTAGCATGAGCAATAAAGAAGCAAAAGAGCCAAGCTTCTGAGAAGACTTGCAGTCCAGACCAGGGGTCTGGAAGAAGTAGAGACCAGCCAAGCTGGCTGGAACAGGTTTAGACCATCTAAGGCACCTTCAAAGGACGTTCTCAACCTATTGAGCTACCTCCACCCTGTGCAGTGTACTCCAGGTTCCCAGTGTGTGTGAGTTGTCACTCATGCTATGGTGGGCTTTGGTGATGCAATGGTCTCTTAGTCACTTCTACTCCTATAAGTAACCCCTCACCCATATTGGTGTCTGTCATTCCAATAAAACTCATAGATTCACTAAATTGGAATTTGGTGTTATCAGTACATTAGTCTGTCATGGGTTCCCTGTCTGGAATGAGAAGATGTGTGTGCTATGTCTCCCTAGGAAAAGTTTTGTCACAGAACAAGCAGAAAAATGTCCCTTTACCTGGTAAGAATGTCCTTTATTTAATTGGGGGGGGGGGCGGTCCATCCCTAAGAAGCTGCATGAGTCATAGTTAAGGTTTTCCCAGTGTTGGGAAGACCATCGTGGCTTTTTAAATGAATTTATAGGATTGCTACCAAGGGCTATAGATAAGGTGGCTCAATAACAGGAATTTACCTCCCATAGTTCTGGAGGCCTGAAGTCAAGATCAAAGTCTTTCTGGCTTCTGAGGCTGGGGCTGACTTCTTGCTAAGTCCTCAAATGGCCTTCCATGCCCTAGTCTCTTCATAGTCTCCAGTCATACTGGATTAGGACCTACTCAACTTGACCTTAGACTACTCACACAGCCTCATTTTAGCTTCATTACATTGGATACTATCCTTCCTAGAAATGTGGGTCATATTCTCAGGTATTGGGGATTGGTTCTTTATGAACTGGGACATACAGGTATAAGTCAACTTTCTATCTGTCATACAGAGCTATTAATGAAAGTAAGAGAATAGTTAGGAAACATCATAAGCACAGTTACATCTCACACAAGAGAGGGCAGTTGTCAGTTTTTAAATTAGGTCAATGTTCAATCATCCCGAGAATTAGCTGCATGTATGCCCTGTGATGGTTCTAGGAGAGGTGAAAGGAGGAGCCCCTTTGAAAGATCTAAATCTCAGCTGAAGGCAGAATTTCAATGGTTAGAGAGTCCAGTTTTATTTGGACAAAGTTGTACAAGGATTGGAAGGGCTCTCTTAATTCCAACTGTGTTAGGAAAAAGGGGAGGGGGATTCATTTCACCGAGTATCATTCAGTTGCAAAAGTATAAGAAGATATTTTTTTCCCCCTTAGGAATGGCCAGAATCCAAGCTAGGAGACTGGTGAACCGGATGTGTTCATAGCCTCTAATATTTTGGCAAAGAATGTGACTGCTCCCCGAGGGTGACTAAAGAACTTGCCTGAGGTTAAATTTAAGAGAAAGTGACTAATTTTTTTGCAGAGAATATTTCAAAGAGGGGGCACGCGGCAGCAGTCTGGGTGTTTGGTGGCAGGGAAGAGGCAGAAGATAAGACAAATGGGTCGGATAGATTCCTGCTGTGCCATGAAAAAGGGGGACTAAACAGCTTAAGATAATTTGTGAATTGAGCTCACCCGATAGTAGTGGGTTAGAGAATGGCATAAAGAGAAGGAAATGCCGTATTGGAGACTGCATCTGCCAACAAGCAGCTGGAAAGTGTATGTGTGCTCTGGGGAGAGTACAGTACTCCTGTGATCGCACCCAACAGTGGAAGCGTAAACAGGGGGCTTCCAATTAAGGCTGGACTGTGAGTTACAGGAGCGGCCAGTTGCAAGACAGTAACAAGATAATAATGAACATCTTAATGTCTTATACTCGGAAATCTTGTTTAAAGTCACACAAGAAAAGGAATCTGATAAGGGTTAATTACTGGAAATGTGACAGGGGCTTTTGTAGTTTGTGGAGGGGAGAAGGAAGAATGTATTTGTGTACTTTACTAACTACGGCAAAAGCAGTAGAGAACAGTAGATATTTTTTAAAAACCCACATAATAGGAAAAGAAGTCACCACCCTTCAAGCTTTGGTCATATTTATAACGCACCATAGTGTTCAAATTCTGTGTGGTGTGTGCGTGTGTTTGTTGGGAGGGAGTGATCTAACACAGGAACCAAACGTGGATCACAGGTGAAGCACTTCCCTACCACAAGCATGGGCTAGAATTTGACCCCCTCCCCCAGCATGGTAGTATATGTCTTTAATATGTGAATTCTGGAGGCAGATGTAGGTGGATCTCTGAATTGGTAGCCAAACTGGTCTACATAAGGAGTTCTAGGCTATCAAGATTCAAATAAAAGTAGAAAATAGAAATAAGAATAGAAAAATTAAAATAGAAAAAAAAGGGGGGGGGGCATCGACAATTCTAGGGAGAGTCTAACCGAGAGAAACCACAACATCTGGCCTGTAAATGACAGGAAGGTAAAGCACTCTGGAGCCATCCCCAGATGTTGGAATATCCACACATCACATTGTTGGATACTAGCTCAGCATTTCAGGTCTTGTCTAAGGCTAATTAATAAAGCAGTCACCCAGCCCGGGTTCTCTGAGTGTTTTGATATAGTCAGGCCATATGCAGAAACCCACAGAAAGCTCACACCCCCTGGAGGAGCCTGCTGCTGCTAGTGCACTAAACTGGCAAAACAAACAAACAAACAAACAAACAAACAAACAAAACCCCACTCAGGACAGCTCAGCTGTGCTGCGAGAGACCACTCGTCACCACCAGCCGTCCCGTAGGACGTCCCGCCCCCACCTTATGCAGGAGCAGCTGACTGGAGGATCCCGAGAGGGGCACGCGGCGCAGCCAATCGGAAGGGCGTGCCTTGCCCTGCCTCGCGGTTGACCTTGAGTCATGTAGCCGGCTACTGTCGCGGTGCCGGCGCGTCTGCAGCGGAGCTAGATGCAGGCGGTACCTGGGACATGTCCTCGCTCGGGGACCAGCGTCCCGCGGCAGGGGAGCAGCCGGGAGCTAGACTGCACGTGCGGGCGACAGGAGGCGCGCTGCTACTTTGCCTGCTGGCGGTGCTGCTAGGCTGGGTTTGGCTGCGGCGGCAACGCGCCTGCGGCATCCCTCCGGGGCCCAAGCCTCGGCCACTCGTGGGTAACTTCGGGCACTTGCTGGTGCCGCGCTTTCTACGACCGCAGTTCTGGCTGGGCTCGGGCAGCCAGACGGACACGGTGGGCCAGCATGTGTACCTGGCCAGGATGGCCCGTGTCTATGGCAACATCTTCAGCTTCTTCATCGGCCACCGTCTGGTGGTGGTCCTCAGCGACTTCCACAGCGTGCGCGAGGCGCTAGTGCAGCAGGCTGAAGTGTTCAGTGACCGCCCGCGGATGCCGCTCATCTCCATCATGACCAAGGAGAAGGGTGAGCGCGCCGCGGGCTCAGGATCCCCAGGCGGCAGGACCTGCGTCATGACCAGCATAGGGGATAGAGGACGGAGGCGTGGCTTTCTAGTGTGCGATTAAAGTGGGAGACACACTGGAAAGTGAGGGAGGTGTGGGCACCAAACTGTAAAATAAGGACCACCCACCCCGGAAGCCTTCCTTTGTCCCAAGTGAGGCCTTCTCACGCATAGGTCTGATCTCAACGTTTCTAAACATTGGCTGTGTTAGGAAAAGGGGGAGGGGGATTCATTTCACCGAGTATCATTCAGTTGCAAAAGTATAAGAAGATATTTTTTTCCCCCTTAGGAATGGCCAGAATCCAAGCTAGGAGACTGGTGAACCGGATGTGTTCATAGCCTCTAATATTTTGGCAAAGAATGTGGCTGCTCCCCGCGGGTGACTAAAGAACTTGCCTGAGGTTAAATTTAAGAGAAAGTGACTAATTTTTTTGAGAGAATATTTCAAGATAGCCAGTCTGTTCCCAGAGCCCGTGTATATCTCCCTCGGCAGACACAGGGTCTCGATCTCCTATTCTCCAGCCACCTGTCAATCCTGTGTTCTGTCTTCAGACACTGAAGTACAAGACTGAATCCATTGTGGGTGGCATATATATGCTTCGGTTCAGGAGAGTGGCCCCCTGACTTCATACTTTGATATCCCCTCCCTCACCCCATTTCTAATTTTGCCTTGGAAACTCCCCATGTAAGGCCTCAGAAAGCTCTGGAATTGGAGGCACCTGTAATGGGGAGGGCAGGTGTGAGCACTGGGCTGGAGCACGGAGAGCTTGACTGCTATATCAAGGGTAGTTAGTTCTTGTTCCTAAGGCCACTCCAGCCTCTGCAGAAAACAGAAGTTGGATGCGCTGAATTGCGTGCACCTTAGTGGCCTCTTGGCTAGAGTTGGGTTCAAGATGAAGGGTGTATGACAGCCACTGTGTAAGATGCTTCTGATTTAAGACAGGGATCTGTAAACGTTCACTCTGAATGAAATTTAGAGTAAGGATACACAACTAATCTGGCCACTGGTGAAGGAAGACCAGGAAATCTCTCTTGGCTTAAACCTCCAGCGTTCTGCCCTCTCTTCATCTGATTTAAGTGACAACTCAAGTTTATAGCCATCGGCCACAGTAAACAGACTACCAGTGTTCTGGGTCGTGTTCAGACCCCAAGGCAGGAGAATCACCTTGGCATTCTGGCTACCAGCCTAGCAGCGAGCTGATTCAGTAAGAGGCAGTCGACAGAGTAAGGCCGAGAGTGACAGATCGGGACACATGGAGGCCCTTCTCTGGCCTCCTCATGCACCTGCCTATGGGTTATACACCCTCAACCCCACCCCAGTTATCTATATGAAAAAAAATGTATTTTTATCTCACTGGAATTATAGGTAAGTCATAGAGAATTAATTAAAAATGAAGAAAATAAAAAATCTGGGGCCTGGAGAAATGGCTCATGTGATTGAGAGCATTTGCTATTCGTCCAGAGGGCCTAGGTTCAGTTCCCAGCATCCACAAGGCCCTGCCTAACTTTCTGTAACTCCAGTTCTGGGGGATCCAGCAGACTCTTCTGGTCTCTGTAGGCACCAGGCACACATATAGTACACATACATACATTCAGATAAAACATGCAGAGATGGGGCTGGCAAGATGGCTCAGTGGTTAAGAGCACTGGCTGTTCTTCCAGAGGTCCTGAGTTCAAGAGCCAATAACCCACATGATGGCTCACAACCATCTGTAATGGGATCCGATGCCCTCTTCTGGTGTGTCTGAAGAGAGCAATGGTGTACTCATATTCATAAAATAAGTAAGTAAATATTTTTTAAAAACATACAAAGTAAAAATAAATCTTAAAAAATGTTTTCAAAGTCAGCATTTTAAATTTTTATAAGAAAATGGTGTGTTTCTGAATCCTTGGTAGGAAGGGATTTCTAAAATAAGACCTGTAGCATAAATCATAAAGAAAAGGACCTGTAGACAGGCACAGTGGCACAGCAGCACTTGGAGGGGTTGAGGCAGGAGGATTGCCACAACTTCAAGGACAGCATAGACTTCAAAATAACACTCTATCTTTTAAAAAGCGAGAGAAGTCTTCATGTGGACTGGAGAGATGGCTCGGGTTAGCACATACTGCTCTTTCAGAGGTCCTGAGTTCAGATCTCAGCTTCCAAGATAGGTGCCTCCAACCACCTTTAGCTCCAGCTGCAAGGAATCCAATGCCCTCTTCTGGCTTCTGTGTGCATGTGGGAGTGCGTGCACACGCGCGCACACACACACTCGTGATAAATCAGTGTTTTTTAATCTACTTGTGGTATCTTTAAAACTTATGCTTATCAAGTAATACTATTAAAAGCAAAAACTAACTCATGTAATGAGAGAGAGAGGAGGTTTCACCTATGCACTTACACTATATAGAAAGAAAATCTCCACACAGCACACATTAGGTAAGGTAAGTGTGACATCTGGAATAAGAGCCCCATCAGTGACCTGGGTAAAGCCACTCTGACCTACACTGACAATCACGGAAGTGTGAATGAAAATCACTTGAGATACAGTTTCTCCCTCTAGTGGCCAAACTAGAATATTACAAGTATCAAGAGGCAGCCGTTCAAAACATGGTGATGTTCATATACTCGTGGCCGTCCTTTTTCTCCATTCTAAATCTACTTAAGACAGTAATTTGGCAGTGACTATTCATGTGATGATACCCATATTTTATGGCTCGTCACTGCGCCCTTAGTGATGTCTGTAAAATGTGAAGAAAGTCCATATTCAACCCTGGGTCCATCCATAGAGATGTTTATTTTGAAATGATCTCTTTTCCCCTGTTGCTGGGGATTGAACCCAGGGCTTTGTGAATGCTAGTAGTAGTAGTTTGTGCTGTACTGCTGAGCTGACCCCTGACCCTTGATTACAGAGGAACTTACAGTATAAAAGAACCAACAACAGAACTGGTCTTTCTCTCTTTCTTTTTTTTTTTTTAATTTTATTTTTATTTATTTAAATTTTTTGTTGTTTTTTGAGACAGGGTTTCTCTGTATAGCTCTGGCTGTCCTGGAACTCACTCTGTAGACCAGGCTGGCCTCGAACTCAGAAATCTGCCTGCTTCTGCCTTCCAAGTTCTGGGATTAAAGGCGTGCGCCACCGCTGCCCGGCTCCATCTTTCATTCCCAACTGAATATTGCACACCACACGCTAAGGATTCAGAACATGGCGTCGGCAGTTTGAATGTTGACTGACCCCCGTGGGCTCATGTGTTTCAATATTTGGTCCTAACTTGTGATAGTAGTTTGGGAAATTGTAGAACTCTTAGAAGGTCAGACCCAGCTAGAGGAAGCTGGTCCCTGGGCCTTGTGTGTGGATTATAGCCGAGCCCTGGCTGTGGTCCAAACTTTGTGCTTCCTGGCAAAGGCGTGAGCAGTTTCCTATTAGGTGTTTATTCACAGCAAAAAGCAAAGTATCCAGTGTGGAGGGGACGGGAGATGTGTGACCTACACAGCTTTGGAGTTGACCTGCCTCGGGCCACTGGGGAAGGAAGAAAGGACAGACATGTAGAGCAAAGCTGGGACCCGCTGGGCAGCACAGTCTGATGGGGATGCTCAAGCGGCAGCCTAGAAACAACTCCACGCACGTTTATTGTATGCACGTGGACCGAGGAGGCCGGGTTACTGTCTACAGTTGAGCAAGGGAGGCAGGATCAGCTCTTCTTGGTAGGAGAGGTCTCTACAGAGGTGCAAGCTCAGGCTATAAACCTCAGGAAGGAGGAAGCTGCGCTCAGTGCTTTCTGCACGCGCTGTCAGCATCCACACGTGGACCAGAGGAAGGTTCTGCCTTTCTTTGAATCTGATGTGGGGGTGAGGGCCTTGCTATCACTTAGCTTGAGGGACCCTTAACACGGCCATGTTCATGTCAGCAGCACAGGCTTGCTCAGGACTTCATCCGACCCCCATGGTGGTCGATGTATGCGTTGGGGTCAAATAGGACGCAGCCATCGGGAATCCGGATGAGTCCAGGCTCCTACTGTGTGCAGCACTGTGCCAGGAGCTGGGCTTTGAAGGTTTTCTAAGCCTGAATCTACTGTTGTGAAATCGAAAGATACTTAAGTGCACAAGAATTTTAGGCACTGCCTCTATCTGCATCTGAACATTGGCCTAGAGACTTGAAAATACAGACTATGCCTCCCCGGTGGCTCCCATTCGCTATACCCAGGCCTTGCTCTCACCCTCCCTCCCCTCTGTCCTTGCAGGAATCGTGTTTGCACACTATGGTCCAATTTGGAAACAGCAGAGGAGATTCTCCCACTCGACGCTTCGTCATTTCGGTCTGGGCAAGCTCAGCCTGGAGCCCAGGATCATCGAGGAGTTTGCATACGTGAAAGAAGCCATGCAGAAGCACGGGGAGGCCCCCTTCAGCCCCTTCCCAATCATCAGCAATGCCGTCTCCAACATCATCTGCTCCCTGTGCTTCGGCCAGCGCTTCGATTACACCAACAAGGAGTTTAAAAAGGTGTTGGATTTCATGTCCCGGGGGTTGGAAATCTGCCTGCACAGCCAGCTCTTCCTGATCAACATATGCCCCTGGTTTTACTACCTCCCCTTTGGTCCATTTAAGGAGCTAAGGCAAATCGAAAGGGACATATCCTGCTTCCTGAAAAACATCATCCGAGAGCATCAAGAGTCTCTGGATGCCAGCAACCCTCAGGACTTCATAGACATGTACCTTCTGCACATGGAGGAAGAGCAGGGAGCCAGCAGGCGCAGCAGCTTCGACGAGGACTACCTGTTCTACATCATTGGGGACCTCTTCATCGCCGGCACTGACACCACGACCAACTCTCTGCTCTGGTGCCTGCTGTACATGTCACTGAACCCCGACGTGCAAAGTAATTGGTGCATTTGTTCTTAACTCAGGGTAAAGGCAGGTTCTTTGAACCCAGTCACGGACTCTGTGATCTGCTGGCCCCGGAGCACCCATGTGTCCAGGTTGGAAAAACGCAGTAAACACTTGTATTCTATAGGGAGTTCGAGAGGTGAACAGCGGCGAAGCCTCGGGTTTCTAGACAGACTAGCGTCATAGCTTGCCCACCCCTGTTTAATCTCCCTGTCCAGTTCCCTTTGAAACCTGTGAAAGTGAAGGCCGTTAGAGAAGTGGCGTGTAGAGAGGGCTAAGGGAGTCTATTGCTCATCCATACCTTCATCTCGTTTTGAACACAGAGAACGCAAGCCCAAGAGTCAGCAGAAGTCACAGCCAGTGCCACCACAGTGGACAGCCAGTGGCGGGGGCTGAGTAAGGGAACGTGGTATATTGCTTTCAGCAGCAGCTCTAGCTATTTATTCACTACAAACTTAGTCACTTAAGCAAACCCGAATTTATAACAAATCTATATTAGAAGTGTGACAAATGCTTCACTGAACTGAAGACTGGGGTGTGAGCCAGGCTTGCGTTGCCCGCTGGAGGCCCCAAAGGGGAATTCTCTCCTTGCTATTTTCAGCTTCTTTGACCTGGTGGTCCTCTCTCCATCTTCAGAGCCAGCAGAGCTGTAGCCCTCAGGCCATGCTTCCGTATTCACATCTTCTTCTGACTGAAGTCGGTTAGGCAAGGCCATCTGATTTTAAAGCCCATGCGGTTTGGTGATAGGCGCATGTCCTAAGAATATGTCACTAGATGGTTTCACTATGTGCAAGCATCACAGAGTACACTTAAACTGACATAACCGTAGTGTCACTAGGCAATATAACCTCACAGGGCCATCTTGTTGATGTGGTCAGTGGTTGACTAAAGTGTCACCATATAGCATATAACTGTGCTTGGATGGAGATGCACTCAATAGTCCAGGATATGTCCCCATGCTTAGTACAGTCCCTTCAGCTATGTGTGTCAGTTGGATATGATTTTCAAGTATCCCCCCAAAGGTTCATGTGCTACAAGTTTGTGCCTTTGAGGTACCCACAGCAAGATTGTTTGTCATAGGACTTTTTAGAGCTCACTCTCGAGACCAAGATTCTTGAGGAGTTTGAGTGTCCCTCGCATCCTCAATCAGGTTGATGTAGTGCTTCCAGGAACTGAGTTCATGCCCATAAGAGGGAGTTAGCAGAAAAGGGGCAGCCTGGGCCCCTGAGTGCCTCTGGATTCTTGTTTGCCATGTAACATCTCTCTCACACACATGGTGTCACCATGGTGTCTGCCACACTCTGATGTAACCCAAGAGGGGTTTCTGAAACAGTGAGTTAAGGTTTTGTGTGTGTGTGTGTGTGTGTGTGTGTGTGTAGCACCCAGCTTTGTTTTCAGTTGTAGAGATTGGAAACAAAGACACTTGAAGATATCTTATTTGCAAGGCGCCAGAGGATGGAGTTACGAACTTCTTGAAGCGTCCACTTTTCTTTTCTTACCACAGACCTCATTGTGGCCATCTGCTTTAAGTAGCTACTACTAAGCAACACATTATCCCCAAAAATTTGCTGCTTAATCACACCAGCTTTATGATTTTAGAAAGTCTTTGAGGGGTACATGTACATGAACCCAGTGTTAACCAGTTTTTCAATGCTGTAACAATGCGTGATTGATAATTAACTGACAAGAGAAGTATGTTGTCTGGTGGTTGCAGCTCATAGCCAGCTGTCTCGGTGACAGTGGGGCCTGTGGTAAGGCAGTGGATTGTGGTAGGGAATTTCCTCAGGGTGGATGCAAAAGAGAAGGAAGGGGGAAGTGCGCTTTCTCCTCGGTTCTCCCACAGGGTCCCCCCTCATAATGTCACCACTGTAGAGAACAGACCTGCAACCACAGGCTTTAGAGGGTCATGCTCAACTGCAGCAACCCCAAAGGTCTGGTTTGCTGGCTATGATTTTGGACTTTTGCAGGGTGTTACAGCGTAGAGAGTCACATGAGCACGGAACGCTGCGTGCCCTGGAATCCAGAGGGCTGTTTCTTTTGCACAATCTCTTCTGCTGTCCATCAAAGCTCCAGTGTGGCAGGGCCCCACCCCCAGTGGCTTGCTGTCTCTGCCAAGCCTGCATCCAGCCACCGCGCCAACGGATGCCTTGATGGGGAGAGTCTGTATAAACAGCGCTGGCTCAACTCTCCCAGCCTTATCTCTGGTTTATTCTTCCCTTCCTGCACAGAAAAGGTTCATGAAGAAATTGAAAGGGTCATTGGCTGTGACCGTGCACCTTCCCTCACGGACAAGGCCCAGATGCCATACACAGAGGCCACCATCATGGAGGTGCAGCGGCTGTCCATGGTGGTGCCGCTCGCCATTCCTCACATGACCTCGGAGAAAACAGGCAAGTCCGGAGCCTCCCTTCTCTGCAGATCCCTGAGGGAATCCTCCGAGTGGAGAGGGGTGTGGCCACATCAGAAAGGTCCTGGGTTGTTTCTACCTTATCACTGGTTCAGGGACTATAGTCCTTACCAGTAGCCCTCTGGCCTCCAGTATCCACACACTTATACCACAGCGCAAACGATGTTGTCCTTCTAGTCAGCTGTCCCGCAGAAGAGACTTGGAAGATCCAGACTAAATGTGGACTTAAGCATGTTAGCTAGAGCTTAGGCCCTTTGGTTTTTTTTAAAAATTCTGCAGGCAAAATGTAATTATTTAAAAACTGGAACGCTCCAGCCTGATTCTAGGGGTCACCAGCTCTAACCTATCAGCTGCTGAGAAAGATGTCCATGTATGTGGTGAGTCCAGGATGTCGCTAAAGCGCCCCTTCATAAGGCAGAGTGCTACCCAGCTGTCATCCTAGCACTTGGGAAACTTCAGCAGGAGAATCGTGCCTTCAGAGGTAACTCTGTTTCAGAGAGACAGAGATAAGAGGCTGATGGGGAGGGTGAAGTTTAAGGCTTCTAGAGACAGCCCAGTATGCAAAGTAGATGCTCTGAGAAGAGCCCAGCCCCTGGGGATATTGGTTAGCCTGTCCAACGATGCTGGTGATGGGGAAGCAGAGCTCTTTTCTCTTAATTCGCCATCTCCTTCATGCAGTGTGGACACAAAGGCCTGTAGGTGGCTCCCTTCTGTGCTGGGCAGTTTTATGTCAACTTACCACAGGCTAAAGTCATCTGAGAGGAGGGAGCCTGAATTAAGGAGATGCCTCTGTGGGATTGGGCTGTGGGCAAGCCTGTAGGGCAGTGGGTCTCAGGCTTCCTAATGCTGGGACCCTTTAATGCAGTTCCTCGTGTTGTGGAACTAAAACTATATTTGTCGCTACTTCATAACTGTAATTGCGATATGGCTATAAATAAAGATAAGGTAATAAAAAGTCCTGATATTTCTGATGTCCTGGAACTCACTCTGTAGACCAGGCTGGCCTCGAACTCAGAAATCCGCCTGCCTCTGCCTCCCAAGTGCTGGGATTAAAGGCGTGTGCCACCACCGCCCAGCCAGAGCATATTCTTAATCAGTGATTGATGGGGGGCACCCAGCCCGTGGTGGGCGGTGCCATCCCTGGGCCGGTGGCCCTGGGTTCTATAAGAAAGCTGAGCAAGCCAGGGGAGACAAGCCAGAGAACAACACCCCTCCATGGCCTCTGCATCAGCTCCTGCCTCTCCGGAGTTCCTGCCCTGACTTTCTTCCATGATGAAGTATAAGGGAAATAAACCCTTCCCTCCTTGTTGTTCATGCTGTGTCTACACAGCAGTAGCAGCCCTAGCTAGGTCACAGTCTATGTAAATGTTAAGAATATATAAATCTTGGGGAATGTTAACCTAGAATGCTTTAGTGTTTCCTCGTAAGTTTTAGTGGCCTGACTTGGCTCATTGATTCAACACCTAGTCCTGCCACTCCTGTCTCAGGCTGGGTCTGGGCTGGAGCAGAGAGACAGGATCAGAGATCTTTGATAGGATCTTGTCCCTCCCCTCAGAGACCTCAGAATTTAGTCTCAGCCAGCTACTGTGTTAGTAGGTGACCATTTCCTCCCTGGAAACAGTGATGTTGGAAGAGAACTTTTAGTGGACGTACAGTACTGACTCCGTTCTTGTCTGTTGTCTGCAGTCCTCCAAGGGTTCACCATTCCCAAAGGCACAGTGGTCCTAATCAACCTGTGGTCAGTACACAGAGACCCAGCCATCTGGGAGAAGCCAGACGACTTCTGTCCTCATCGATTTCTGGATGACCAAGGACAACTTTTGAAAAGAGAAACTTTTATTCCTTTTGGGATAGGTCAGTTAAAGCTTGGTTTTAATTTGTTTTTCACTTTATCATTGGTGTGTGTGTGTGTGTGTGTGTGTGTGTGTGTATACAGGCATGTTTGAGATGTGTATGTGTGAGTGTAGGTACCGGGTTCAGAGGACAATGTCAAGGAATCAGTTCTTGCTACTGAGTTGCCTTGCTGACCCAACCTTTTTGTTTGTTTGTTTGTTTCAAATAAATAAAAAAAAAAAAAACAAAAGCATGGCTATGGACAGCAGTGACTTGGTGTCTGTTTGCCTTGCATGCATGAGTCCTAAGTTCCATCCCGAGCAGACAAAGAAAGGAGGGAGGGAGGGAGATGGGCTTAATCTTTATAACTGGAAATCTTGCCTTCCTGGTTGCTTAAGCTCTTTGGGGCCTGAGAAGTGGGAAGGCTAAGGAACTATCAAAGGTTAATTAGCTGCTTGCAAGAAACTCTGAACTCTTTTAACTCTTAAGAGGCCAGCAAGAAAGAAAAGGAAAGAGAGCAAAATTGTACACGCACATACTAACACTGGAAAAAGAAAAACAGGCTCTAAAAATCGAGTTCCAATAAGCAAGTTCCAACAGTTTCACACACACACACTGCATACGTACATACATACACATAACACATATACAACACACACACACATAAATTCATTCATATATACACACACATACATATGTACATATGGACAGACATAGACATATATACATATTTACAGTTGATGGGTAGAGCAAAGTTCTAAAGAGCTGGCTCTAACACGGTTTATTTTTGCTTCTAGCTTTTTATAGCTTTTCAGCTAACAGTTCTCTATGTAAGAAAAGATTACCTCATAGATAAAATGTTACAAAGAGGGGGTGACAGCAGGATGATGTTGATAATAAATTCAAAGCAGTTGTCTTATCTGTGACTTATTCTATAAACTCACTGTAAGTGCAGAGCAATCGTTTTATATATTTATGGCCTTGCTTTATCATAGTGCACACCTGTGGCCTCATCCTTGGACCTGACCTAGAATGAATGTTTTTCCTTGATCACAAATCTGTCCCAAGCCTACTTCTCTTCCTAGTGCAGTTCACATGCTTGTAGTGTGTGAAAGCTCGCTGTACTCCTTTTTGTGATATTCTAAGAGAAGGGGGCACATTCTACTCTTGATTCTAACTTTATCATCTTTCTGGCAAAACAAGTCAAACCATCTCCTTAGACTTTCTATCAATTATTGTAACTTCCTAAAATTATTTGAATCAAATCAGGAATTCTATAAAAGTCACTAATTCATCTAAAAAGTATTAATACAAGAAAGTACATTTTTATATTGATTCTGTAAGAAATCTGCTCAACAGAGTAGGTAAAACCCCAGGAAACAACAGGCTTTGTCAGGTTCATGAGGGACGCGGCAGTGGCCAGCATGGACGTGCACAGCAGCAAGAACAGTCCTGGGACAAAGTCCCTGGGGTCCATGCCTCTTCAGAGCTCACCCTTCACAGCTGTGCAAAAGGATGGGCCATCTCAACGAAGCCTTCTTGCTTGCCACAGCCCTTCCTGCATGGCCCCTGCCAACTTTCAGTTTAATTACTTATTTGTTTTTGTGCACAGGAGTGTGTGTGTGTGTGTGTGTGTGTGTGTGTGTGTGTGCGCGTGCGCGCGCGCGAACGCGCTAGGGAGGAAGACAGATACTATAGCATGCATGCTATGTTAAAACAGTTGGCTCTCTCCTTCCACCATGTGTGTCCCAGGGATTGAATGTAGGTTGTGAGGCCTGAGCGAGAGCCTCGGCCATGTTACAGGCCTGAGAGCAGCTCCCGATCTGCTAGGCTGGGAGTGAAGCTCTCTCTCTCTCTCTCTCTCTCTCTCTCTCTCTCTCTCTCTCTCTCTCTCTCTCTCTCGGGTCTTTCTTTAAGTTCCCAGATTAAGGCCCACAAGGCTCCTTCTGTGGAAACAGAAGTTTCCAGAAACTTTGCTCTCACTTCCTTCCCCTTAGTCCTCCAGGTGAGGTAGGTAGGAAGACAAGGGCAGGGTGGCTGCCTCTCCGGGTCCATGCCTAGTTCCTGTCTCCATGACTAGGAGCTCAAGGGTGAACCAACTGTGGACAGATAAACTGAAGGGCACTGGCTTAGGTGGTGATTTTACTTTAAAACTCTACAGACCGGGTAGCCACTTGCTACAAAAGAACAGGGTGTGTCCTAACTGTTCCTTGTCTGATCTCACTTGTAGGGAAGCGGGTGTGTATGGGAGAGCAGCTGGCCAAGATGGAGTTATTCCTGATGTTCGTGAGCCTGATGCAGACTTTCACCTTTGCGTTACCTGAGGGTTCCGAGAAGCCTGTCATGACTGGGAGATTTGGTCTAACACTGGCCCCGCACCCTTTTAATGTAACCATCTCAAAGAGATGAAGAAGCCCCGAGAAGAGAGGCGCGGGCAGACTCCATGTACTGGTCGGTCCTAGACAGCCTTCCTATTGCTGCTGAGCATGGGCCTCGCAGTTCGGCACAGCCAGGAGAGGCTGAGTGGTGCCCACTGGCCACGGGGAAGCATGGACACTCGGTTTAGTTGTGTGGATTCCATCAGAAAGCAGTGCTTCTCATCTCTCAGCCTCCGTCATCCCATGGTAAAATGAGGTAATGAAACGTCTCTCAACTCTGAGAGGAACTGGATGCTTCATGAAGTCTGTGCTGGTGGCAGATGCTGGGCAAATCAGTAGATCTGCCTTCGGACCTCCCAAGGCCCCTCCCTGCAACATCTAGTGTCAGCACGGACACTCGGTCAGAGAGGGATGTAGGTCTAGGTTATATTGAAGTAGACCTTTTTTTTCCCCCATACTTTTTTTTTCTTTTGTATTTTTTTTTTCTGGCATAGATTCAATGTCAGTTTCTTTGGGTTTGTCTTATGAGTGTTGTTGTTGGTTTTTTTTGTTTGTTTGTTTTTTTTTGTTGTTTTTTTTGTTTTTTTTTTTTAGGGATGTGTCCCTTTTATAGAGCTAGGATGAAATGTCCCCTTGCCCAGTATGTTGAGAAAATGAAAAGCATCCTCTTGAGGTTGTTGTCCACCCGTGTGTCTGCTGTCTGTAGCCACGTGAACGGTGAGCCTGGCTGCACAGCACAGGTCTGCCCCGCGTAGGTGAGTGCAGGGGCACGATTGGGGCCCTGGATGCTAGGCTGGGGAGTGTGATAATGGAGTTGTGGGATTGGTCCGGAAGGGATTTCTCACTCAAGTGACTCAGAACCCTCCTCTCCTGCTGTGCCATCAGCCACAGTATGACTGACTTACTCTTCAAGACAAGAAGCCATTGCGTGATTAGAGGGCCCTCTCATGGCTCCTCCAAGGGCCACATGGAAATGTGGGAATGCACTGAGCATAATGGGTGGGGGCGGGGGGGGCATTGTCCCTTTTGCTGCCAGGGGTAAGGGATGGCTGGTGGCAAAGCCAGCCCACAGCCAACAGTGTGCATCTCAGTGTGCTTGTGTCTGGCCCCTCCCTCGGGTCTCCCGAGAACCGTGAAGGAACCATGGTGATGCTGAGCCTTTCTTAGAATACTGAATACTGAATGCTTTTGTGTATATGCAGTCCTCACACTGAGGAAGCTGAGGTTCTCCAGTGCTAAGGCCCAGAATTAAAAAGTGCCATCACCCACCGGGTCTCCAAGCTACTTGGCCTTGTGACTGGAGAGCACTTTCTGAGCCCCATCTCAGTATTGCCCCACGTGGTCCTGAAGCTGGCCTCCGTTACCTGTGCCCCTCTCTGCCCCAGCTGACTCCTCCGGCCAGGCTGCACGCTGCTGCCCCCTCGCCATGCCTGATTCTTGGGATGCCCAGGCAACTCGGAAGTGAGGTAGGGGAAAGCCCGCCCACGGTTTTTCACAGTCAGTCCAGGATACTTTTAAAACACAGTGTAATTTGTCCTACCTGATTCAGCCAGTGTTTAAAAATGTACTCGACTTTTGTTTATCATTTAAAGTAACCATTTTAGGCAAATCCAGGATGAGGCCTTAGCTGCTAAGACAACCCAGAATGGAAGCTTCCAGCAGCTTCGCACTGCGTGCATCCACAGGCCGCTCGCTGAGGTACCCAGGCCTACTCTCAGCTGCTTCCTGAGGGAAGGTAACAGCCGCTAAATAAAAACCTAATATGAGTAAAAAGAAACATGTGGGATATAACCAGGTGTTGAGTAATAGTTGAGTCTATATTCTTTTTTTTTTTTTTTTTTTGGTTTTTCGAGACAGGGTTTCTCTGTATAGCCCTGGCTGTCCTGGAATTCACTCTGTAGACCAGGCTGGCCTCGAACTCAGAAATCCACCTGCCTCTGCCTCCCAAGTGCTGGGATTAAACCGTGCCCCACCACGCCCGGCTTTTTTTTTTTTTTTTTTTTTTTTTGGTTTTTCAAGACAGGGTTTCTCTGTATAGCCCTGGCTGTCCTGGAACTCACTCTGTAGACCAGGCTGGCCTCCAACTCAGAAATCCGCCTGCCTCTGCCTCCAAGTGCTGGGATTAAAGGCGTGCCCCACCACACCTGTCGAGTCTATATTCTTTATATTATCCACCATTCTGTTTTCCTCTTCATAAATTATAATAACTTTCAAAATAGATGAATGGAATACATGCTAATCTGCCGGCTCCCTCAAGACTGCGTCTAGGCCAGCACACTAAAGACGAGGGGCTAAAGATGCTCACATTGTGGATAAGGTGTGGAATGGGAAATCCTGCTCGCTGTGCAGATTGTTTGTCCTAATCTGACCTCCACCTTTGCTGGCCCCTTATTCCATGACTTGCACATGGATTTCTGGACCTCCTAACCAAAGATTTCACATCGTACTTGAAAAGGACTTCCGCCTTCTCTGAGATGACATCAGAGTCCCACGATTATCCAGCAGTTTAACACCGTGCCTCACGCTGTAAAGCCATGAAAACCCCTTTACTAACACGGCTGCAGGAGGAGTTCGCTTTTCCCGAGCCCACTGCTGTTGGATGGTTTTGCAGGTCACGATTCATCTGAAATTAACCGGAGTCAGTTTTCTAATCACGAGGTCTGGACCTCATCTGTAATGAAGCTCTTGGTGATCCTATTAAACCGCTTATTTCAGTGAAGACCGTGTCAGCTCGTTTGTGTTTGTTTGTTTTCAGTTGCTTAGCAATTTTTTGTTGGTTTTACGAAATCTAAGTCAAAATGGAAGAGCAAGCAGACCTCCAGAGAGGGGGCCCACAGCGTAGCACAGGCATGTACCTACAGGCACGGTAACTCTTTTTAAAATACGCCATCAGAGTACAGTCACACTTAGAAGACATGGCTCAGGGAGATGCCCAAGCAGTCGGATTCTCTCTTATGTGTGTGAATGTTTTCTGTGTGGATTTCTGCGTGTGAATGTTTTGCCCAAATGTCCTTCTGTGCACTGCACGTGTGCTTAGTGCCCACAGGGGCCAGGAGAGAGCATCAACCCTAGAACTGGAGTTACAGGGGGTCATGAGCCCCGTGTGGGGGCTGGGAATGGAACCTGGGTCCTCAGTAAGAACAAGTGCTCTTAACTGCTGACTGAGCCCAGTTTCTTACATCTCACACCACACCCCTGTCTGTACAGATCAGAGAAGAGTGTGTCTCTCGTAAAGGCTCTCGTGGTAAATCATTGCCTGTCCCTAGAGGTTAGGCAGGATCGCTGATTACTTGAGACAATGATGCTTGAACACTGGCAGTGCTGCCTGGTACGTTTTCTGAAGTTCCCTTGTCTATTGGAAGCCCAGAGCCGTTAGCCTCCAACCCTCTTGTTGAAATGAATTAGCCAAGAAAGACGAAGCTCGTGCCAGAG